>NW_004955498.1:5773357-5855636 GCF_000276665.1 Chinchilla lanigera | reverse complement strand
TGTTAATTCCCTACCACTTTGTTTGTAACTCCGTATTGTCTGTACTGTTCTTTTGCTATGTTGTAAAATGTTGTCTGTCTGTTAATGTTTTCCTCCTTTTATTTTTAAAATAAAAAAACTGATAAAGCAACATCTCTATATTTGAAGATCATACACAGAAGAAAAAGTTTTAATGAAATAAATACCAAACAAAATGCATCTTGGTATTTTGTTTTTCACTGTGGCTGTGGCATTTCCAAATCATGATTAATATGTTAAATATTCTGAGAAAATCCTGTAGATGCAGTTTGATTCATCCCAGATAGTCTGCTTTTTAAATCTGTGATAGCCACTGGCAATCACTAGAAGTTCTTATTCTGCTTTGGCATTGCTAAACTAAGTAAAGCAGGTGAGGGGACACCACTTGCCTGGGAATTGCAAGACCTAAGCTCCCACCACAGTTCTGACACACACAGGCTATGTGATCTGGGACCCATCCGGTTACTCTTTAGGCTTCAATTTCATCGCCTATAAATTATGGTTGAACTACATCAGCCCTAACATCCCTTCAAGCCAGTCCAATTCAGCATCCATATTTTATGTATGGGAATCTATTTCTTTAGAACAAACAACACAAAAATTAAATATACATACTTTATATATAAAGCATGCAATCCCACACAACAATTGGGGAAAGAACAAAGTCTATATGTCAGAGAGCCAATCTGTAACTCACTCTGCAATAAAGCTCAGCTCAAACCATTTGCTTTGTTAATTTTACACCTAAGGAGAGACTGCCTCAGGGCATTTTCACCGCTTTCACCAACCTGTCCCAGTTTAGCTTTAGCTATTAAATCTGTAGATTCTAAGAGCAAAATACGAGATTAATAGGTCCCAAGAGTTCCAATATCGCAGTGAACACTTGTGCCCCAGCCTAATCTTCAGTAATCAGCCTTTGCATAGCTCCCAAGTCTCAGCCCCTTTCTCCGATCCCCATTATTTCTCTCTCCTCTCTGAATCAGAGTTTCTGAGCTCCCTTTTATGCTAGTGGCATATGATGTCATTGTGTCTACCCCCAACTGTTCTTAATTTTCTCTCAGTTCAGCTCTCTTGAAGGACTCTCAGCAGGCCCAAAGACACAGCCCTCCTTTCTAGGGTGCAAATGAAAAGCTGGGGTGGAGGGGGAAAAAGGGCAGTTCACCAACCCATAATGACTAATCCCAGAAAAATAAAGGGCAGAGCCCTTTTAATAAACAGAGCACTCCAGGAAGAGGGTGGAGCCAACTGAATAAGTCCCGGGCTCCAATGAGACAAGTGTGCTCTTGGAAGCTGTCATAGCAACAGGAGTTTGCTATCCCAGACGTGGGCTACTTATACCTAAGGCAGCTCTCTAAGATGAGAGCATTGTTCTCTGAGACCATCCTTCCTGCTAGCTGACTTTAAGCTCCTAGCTTTGCCCACCATACCAGCCTGCTGTCTCCCTGTCTAGAGAAAGAGACCTAAAAGGACTGCGGGAGACCTAGGCACATGCAGCTCTCCCCTGCACTGTGGCCCCAGTGTTTTGCGGTGTCAGCAAAAAGCTCCTGATACACCATTTCCCATGGCTCATAATTCTTACTGGATTCATGTTCTGACATCCAGAAGTGCTGCTTGAAAAGTGATGATGTAATGATGCTTTAGAAAAAGCATCTCTGAGGTGGAAAATTTTACCATATAATGGCACCTGCCTGGAGCAGAAAGGGTAGTGCCCATGTGCTATGAACTTTGGAATGAGTTTTCGACTGGGATAGTGGTAACAGTGGTAGAAACTCTTCCCCTTCATCCTGTTTAGGCCAGCAGCCAGTTGAGAAGAAATCCCCTCAGAGTAGGGCAATTCTGAGGGAGGACGGGCAGGCTGGAGGGTAAATGAGTACAATGGAAACCCAGGAGGCAGGGCCGAGTGGCTGAGTGAGCAGCGTTTCTCAGCCCTGGTTACACAGAAGAATCTCCCAGGGAGGCTTTTAAAAAAAAGTTTACCTTGAAATAATTCAGTAATTACTCAAAAGTCATAAAAACAGCAGATAGATGTCACACACGCTTAAGCATTACCCACGTCAGCATCTTGCATAAACGTGGTAGAACTAACCAAACTAACAAACAAACCTTGGTACAATACTATTAATTAAACTACAGATTTTCTTGGTATTTTACCAGTTTTTCTTCTATTGTCCACTGTCAAATTTGGAGTAGTCATCTAAATTCCCTTAGATTCTGCGAATTTATGACAGTTCATCAGTCCTTCCAGGTATTTTATTACCTTGACAAGTTCAAAAGCACTGATCAGTTATTTTGTATAATATACTACACCCATTTTTGTTTTATTGTTACTGTCATTTTTCTGTTTCAGGATTGAATTCAGAATACTGTGTTGCCTTTAGTTGTCATGTTTTGTATTTACCTCCAATCCATGGCAATTTACTAGTGTTTCACTTTTTTTCTGACACTGATGGTTTTAAAGATTAACAGCCAGGTACGCTGTAGAACGTCTCCTAATTTAGGTTTGTCTGATGCTTCCTCATGATTAGATTGGGATTGTATAGTTTGGAGAACAGCACAATGGTAAAGTTTCTAAGGGGGTGAAGACATGAGCATGGCAGACTGTTTTTTGGAAGCGCTGGAGGCCTGGAACCCACGGTCTTGGGCATGCTCAGCAAGCCCTTTACCACTAAGCTACACCTCCAGCCTGATCTTAGCATGGATCACATGGCTAGTGAAATTTCTGCCAGGTTTCTCCACTGCAAAGCTACTATTTTTTAAACCTGTCATGTGGATATAATTATAGATTCACATGAAGTTGCAAATGTAATAGAGAGCTCTTGTGCATCCTTCACTCAGCTTCTCCAAATGATTCCATCTTATGTAACTATAGTACAAGTTCAACACCAGGAAATTGACAATGGTACAAAGTGTACAGCTCAAGAACATCTAATGAAATGTGTACTCTCTTGTAACTCCCACTGCAATTCAGAAACAAGACCAGTCCATCACCTAAAGATCTTCCTCATATTCCTCTTTATAGGCACAATCCCCCTCCAAATAACCCTAACCCTTGAAAACACTCAATCCATTCTCCATCTCTTTAATTTTATCATTTTCCAGATCTATAAATGAAATACATCAGTACACTATCTTACAAGATTTCTTTTTCAATTCATCATAATGCCAATGAGATCCATTTGAGTCGTACCTATCAATATTTCATTCTTTTCTTTGCTGAATAGTATGGCATATCATGGATGCACTATAGTTTGATCAACCACTGACCTTTTGAGATATCTGTGGGTTATTTGTTTTTTTGTTATTACAAATAACTCTGCTATTAATATTCATGTACAGGCTTTTATATAGACATAAGTTTTCATTCCTTTGGGATACATTCCCAGTCATGCAGCTGCCTGATCTTTCTGACACTTTGTTCTGAAGGCAATCCCCTAGGAAGGATGGACAATTACAGTGTCAGGAACAGGAGCTCTGGAATTTGAATCCTACATCTGCTTTGTGCTACGTTGTTGTGTGACCTTGAACAAGTTACTGAAAATCTTTGTCCTGCACATATACTCTATATCCTGTGATAACTTTGTCCTCCAGACATATTTTTACCATGCTTTCTTCCCCAAGAGACTGGCAGGAATGGATTATATTAACAGATTTCATTGGCCTCTGGCTACATGTTGGGTTTGGCCATAAAGGAATTCTGTCCAGGAACCAAAAGTTTAGAGAACAGTGCAACTTTTTACTTGCTTCCTCCTTGTGGGATCACCCTATGGCGGGCTTATGCATCCCTCAAGCAAAGACCCACTGCTCATCTGAAGGCCACCTGCTCTAGAGGGATTTCTTTCTAGATACACTCTCTGTAGATTCTACCTTCCTGCATCCCTTTTGGCTTATAACCACTCTACTATTCTACCCACAGGGTTTTAACTACCTTTCGTGGTTTCTCTGAACCTTGGGCACACGTTTTCAATAATCCGTTTAATAAACCCTTCTTGCTGAGCATGATGGCACATGCCTATAATCCTAGTACTCTGGGAGGCTGAGGCAGGAAGATTGCAAGTTCATGCCCAGCTTGGGCAACTTAGCGACTTGATGAAACCCTGTCTCAAAACAAACAAAAAAATTAAGTGCTAGCTTACTGTAAAGGCCCTGGTTTCAATCTCTAGTATCACTAAATAAAAGAACAGATGAATAAATGAATGAATGAATCAACTCTTGTCAAACTATCTTATTTGAGCATGATATCTATTTCACATGAAAATCACAATACAGATCCTTGCTTCCCTTAACTTTAAAATACAGATAACAATATCTATATCACGTGATTGTTGTGAGAATGTAAAGGAGTTATGTGAAAATATCCAGCACAGTGCCCAACACACACACACATAAACACACACACACATACACACACACACATGCAAAGGACTCTGAATTATCTCCATTTTCACTTCCCCTTCTTCAAGTATCTTTTTCATTAGATTTTAGCACTGGCATTGCTCCTTATAAGCTACATACTTTTTGACAATTTGTTTCCTGTCTTTGAATCTTAGTTTCCACATTTGTGAAAGAAACAGAATTCATTTACCAAATTTACTCACAAATATTAAGTAAGCATCTACTATACACTAGGAGGTATTCTAACAATTACGACTATCCTTCCAATTTTACAACAGTATTACAAAGATCAAAAAAGACATAAGGGGATATTACTTGACTATAAAAATAATAAATTCCTGTCATTTGTGGCAATATGGGTGAGCCTAGAGGATATTATACTAAGTAAAATAACACAGGCACAGAAAAATACTGCATTTTATCATTCTTATATAACAACTAAAAATTTTGATCTCATAGAAGTTAAGAATAGAATAGTGTTACCAGAAGCTGGGTAACAACCAAGTGGGTCTTATCACAAGACTGCAAACTTGTTTTAATACTAGAAAAATGTAATCAATGTAATTCACCATGTTGGCAGGTGAAAGGAAGAAAGCTACATGTTCATTTCAATTGGTGAAGAAAAAGCATTTGACAAAATCCAACACTCATTAATGATATTTTTAAAATTTTACCTAACTAGTTACAGAAGTAAACTTATTCACCTGATAAAGAGCATCTCCAAGAAACCCACAGATAACTTGATAATCAATGGTAAAAATCTAAATGCTGCCTCTCGAAAGCCAGCAAGACATCAACTTTTACCACCTATTCAACATCATACTGGAAGTCTCAGCCAATGCAATAAGGCTAAAATAAATAACTAAAAGGCATAGATATCAGAATAAAAGAAAACTTTATTCATAGACAATATGACTGTCTATGCAGAAAATACCAAAGAATCTACTAAAAAGATGAAAATCTACTAAAAATAACGAGTACCATCAAGGTGATATGACATAAGGTGAACACACAAAAATTAACTGTATTTCTTTACACTAGCGATTTTCTCTTTAAGATTGAAATCGAAATACATGCATAGAGATGTATGTGTGTATATATCTATAAAATATTACAATAGCTCAAAGTAAAATATTTAGGCATAAATTTAACAAAGTACTACAGACTCTGTATGCTGAAAACCATAAACACTGATGAAGGAAATGAAAGATATAAACAGAGACATATTCTGTTTGTGTATTTATAGAACAACAGAGTAAAGATTTCAATTCTTTCCAAACTAATCTACAGATTTAATGCAATTCTGACCAATATCTTAATCAAACTTTTTGTATTTCCCAAAGAGTGTAATGTAAAATTTATAAGAAAAGTACAGGAACCTAAAAGACTGAAACAATTTTGAGAAAGAATAAGGCTGGAGGAGCAAAGTTTCCAATTTAAAGTCTTATTGTACATCCACAGAAATTGGGACAGTGTGAAATTGGCAAAGGGAAGGACACATAGCTCGGTGAGACAGATCAGCATCTAGAAATGTACTCTGACAAAAGTGTAAAAACAGCCAAGTGTGGTGGCTCACACCTGTAATCCCAGCACTTGGTGTGAGGCTGAGGCAGGAGGATCACTGTGAATTCAAGGCCAGCCTGGGCTATATAAAGTAAGTTCAAGGCCAGCTGCAGTACCTAGTGAGACTCTGATTTTTTTTAAAAAGTGCAAAAACAGTTCAGTGGACAAATGATTATCTTTACAACAAATGATGTAGAAACTATTGTACAGTTATGTGGAAAACATCTCAACCCAAACCTCACACCTTGCACAAAAATTAACGCAAGGTAGATTATAGGTCTAAACGCAAACCATAAAACTTTTAGAAAAAGTAGGAGAAAATCTTTATGACCTTGAGTTAGTTGAGGAGTTCTTCAATATGACACCAAAACTTAAGTTTTTCTCTGTGAGAGACTGAAAGAGAATGAAAAGAGAAACTGCAGATGGGGAGAAAATATTTTCAAACCACATATCTTACAAAGGACTCGTATCTAGAATATAAAAAGAACTCTCAGAAATCAATAATAAGAAAAATCCAATTAGAAAATATATGAACACATGCTTCAACAAGGAAGATGTATGAATTGCTAATAAGTACATGAATGTTCTGGTCTGTGTTCATGTATGCATGTCAGATCTGATCAGAACTTGTGCCAGGAAGGAAGGTACAGGAATGAGCATTAGAACCCAGGTCTCGCCTTCATTCTAGACATTTCTTGCCCCTATTATGTCACCATGTAAACACCTTTTTACCCTTGAAAATTTAAGACAAGCACAACCTCTTCTTGAAGTCTTCCCTGACCATCTACCCCAACTCTAGGCTGAGAGTGGAACCTTCTCTTTATTCCCATAACACCCTCTGCATACTCTTGTCCTTTTTATTTTTTATTTTTATTAATACATATTTTCAGTACATAATGTTTACATTTCTCATGGGGAGTTGGTACATGTAATTAACACATCCTAATTCTTTTTGCATTTTCTTCCCTTCCCCTCCCTTCATCTCTTGGTGATTTGCCATTTTTAGAAATAGTGTTTTTCATAGTGTGAATGTTTATGACCTCCTAAAGTTCATATGTTGAAACTTCAACCCCAAAACAATACTATCAAGAAGTGAGGCATTTGGGAGGTGAGCGGATCATGGGGCAAGCACCCACGAATGGGATTACCACGCTTAGAGAAGAGGCCTGAGAGGGCTTGTTAGCTCCTTTCCTCCTTCACCACAGGAGGACTTAGAAGGAAGCCACCATCTACGAAATAAAGAGCCCTTCCCAGACACCAAATTTGCTGGCACCTTGATCTCAGACTTCTCAGTCTCCAGAACTATCAGCAATAAATTGCTCTTATTGATAAATTAGCCAGTCTGTGATACTGTGCAATAGCTCCCCAAATGGATTAAAATAGTGTTTCATAATTGTCTGTTGGTTTCTCTGTTTCCCCGATTAAAGCATAAGCTCCTTAAGAAGAAGAAAAGTGTGAATTCATTTTTGTATCACTAGTACCCAGGATGATGCAGAATATATTTTATAAGTGTTACTGAAAGAATGAAACAAATGATGATTATGAATGGACAGACAGATAGGTAAATAGAGAAGTCAAAATAGAGGGGTGAGTCCTTTTTCTAAAGTTACACATAGTTTAGCCAAATTAGATACCCTGTAATAGCAATCTCATCATTTCTCCACTGTCATGATTATGTGACACTCTGTCACCCCACATCATATGTGTGTGTTTCTGTGTATTAAAATCTGCTTCTGTATGACAATCTGACAACAGAAGAATTACTTCATTTTATCCTCTATACCTGACAAAAAGAGACACCCAAGCCAGAGTCCAAATGTTGTAATGTGACTTAGCCCCTCACTGGGGTTGGACATGGTAGCTGTTAAACAGCTGTACTCGGATGTTCAATCAGGACCATTTATCCCATAGAACATCATTCAGATCCAACTTGCCCTCTCTGAGCATGAGCTCTGTGCCAGATCTATTGCTGGATAGTTTTACACCCAAAATATCACTCAGTACTTACACCAATACTTGCATGTAGTGATTATTATTTCCATTTGAAGATGACACAACTGAGACACCAATGGTAAACAGAGAACACATAATCAGCTCAATGGGACACAGAATAGTAAGTTATTTAAACTTTAACCCCACATTGTACCATTTTTACTTCCCATTAGGAAGCCATTTTATGAGTCTGTGAATTACTAAGATTTTTTTAGCAAGAAAAAGAATTCACTGGAATAAGCAGTAGTCTACATATCATCTGAGTTGACCCCAAATTATGGACATTTAGCTGAGTCATTGGCTTTCATTCCCACAAAATACAAAAGCAAAGACATCCATTGATTAAAGGGAAGACATTCTATCTGCCCAGGGGCCCCATGCTCCAACATATGAATAAGGAAATTTCTGGGGTCTTTGTCTACAGGAGAAGAGACACTCTCAAGAGTTTCTTTCAAAGTAAGGGATAAGAAAAATTGGGGAAGTAAAACAGAGAAGTAGAAGAAAGAACAGTACCAAAATATGTCATTTTGTCTGCCTTAGCAAGATAGGTTCAACATGGTATCATGCCTTGCTTCTTGCCTGCTTTTTAATTGCACTCTTTAGATCACAGATAAAGTGTTTAACTATATCACCACCATAATCATTACAGTGAGTCACAGGGCCCAAAAGCCCAGCTGCGTTTAGGAAAATTCGCTTGCACACGTTTTTTCTTTTTTTACTTCCTCAGTCTCAATACGAATAGTGATACAGTGATGAATAATTTGTCTATCCACAATCATCAATCTCATGGAATTTTGTAAATGTCTATCAAAATTGGCAATAGTGAAGGGAAATACTGTCTTTGGTTTTAAGTAAATCTTATGGCATAAATAATGCAACCTCAGATACTATTCTAGTGAGCACAGGTCAAGCCAAAATGGGCTACGTGAGTCTAAGGGCCCCATGCTAAAAAGATTTTGGATCACATGTTACTCAGTGTAAGGTTTTCATTTCACAAGAAAGGATTTAATACCATCAATTCCAAA
The DNA here is from genome assembly GCF_000276665.1 of Chinchilla lanigera. Taxonomy (NCBI): domain Eukaryota; kingdom Metazoa; phylum Chordata; class Mammalia; order Rodentia; family Chinchillidae; genus Chinchilla; species Chinchilla lanigera. The sequence goes on along the minus strand of NW_004955498.1, from coordinate 5,846,646 downwards.
CAGGCCCTCTGCATTTCATCGGGGGCTTTAAGGAAGGTGGAACACTTTGAACAGGCACACTTTATTTTTAAATCCTTTGTTAGGTACCTGTGTACATACAAGAATGACAAGCAATGGCAAGAGTAAACGTTTTGCCTCATTTTCACAGTACATTTTCCTTAATATGCCTCCAATCAGTAGTGCTCTACCTCTGGAATTGCAAGCCCAACCTGTACCTAAGCACTGTCAAATGAAAAGGAGATAATAAAATTACTAGTGTGTTGCAAGGTGATTAAATTTACATAATGATTCTGGATTTGATTAAATGCCAGAGCCCCATCCAAAAAATTACCCATAGAGGCATTAAATCTTTCAGCCACACACACTCCACCGCATTTATGCTTCATCCACAGAAGCTCCCGTTTATCTTAGGAGAGATTACTGCCATCCCTCCACAGGAACACAGCATGCAGGTAATGCCTGAAAGCTTATTCAGAAGAATGGCAGGGGCTCATGTAGCTGATTTTCAGAATAAATATACGAAAAATGTGAGAGAGGCAGTTATTGTGTTCACTTCATCCAGAGAACAGACCATACCCCAGACTTAGATGCAGTTTTTTCTACCTATTGAAAATGGGATTGGTTTCTTAAAATGCGATCTAAAAACTTCTGGAAGTCAAGGCTTTCTTTCCACTCACAGACTCCAAGGAGTTCACCATGGATTTGCCCTTCCAGGAGCACACTGTGGAGAAGTAAGGCCATGATATATCAGAAATGGAAGCCATTCTTCACAAGTTGGTAGACAACTAGTGCATGTTCTCTCACCCTAAGTACCATTCCAGCGGGGCATTGCCCCTTTTTATTGCAGCATGGCCTGAATGGTAGTCTTTCCAATAAGAACATTCATATACAAATCAAAAGCATGTGCATTAAAGTGATGACATGCAGCAAAGCAAAAGGCACCATGCAACAGCTTCTAGAATACCCATCACATCTATTGAAGTAGATTACACAACAAAATAGCACTTACATGTCATTTGCCTCAAGACCAAGTCATTGAAAATGGACTGCTTCCAGCTCAGCAAGGAAAAGAAGCCTTACCCCTCCAACAGAAGATCAAGGACAGGGACTGTATCATCAGCATGTAGCTCACTGGGTTCAAGATGCTTCAGTCACAGAAAATAGATTAGCTTTCTACCACGATTGGTGTGAACTGGTTGTTTCACACATTCTAAGGTTTAGTAACAGGCAGTCCTGTCCAAGCAACTATAGAATCCTAAACCTTACTAAAGCTCTTGGTGGTGTTCAATGTCCTATGTCTTCCTCTCTTCCAAAGTATCCTAGTGCTTGCTATCAAATGTCCATCAATCTCTCACCAGTCATTTGCAAAGAGTTAGAGGTAGCTATGGTCCGTTCACAGTCTACTTACAGTGCACGTGCACTGCATTTAGTGAAGGTAAGTGGCATGGCTCAGGTCAGTGCATTATCACTAAGTTGTAAAGAGTTAATTACAACTGTGGCAGGCAGGTTGCCTGAGCAACCTGAAGTAGTACTTTAGCATATGTCCAACAATGGTACTTACAAGATAACCTTTTAAAAAGTGCCATTACTGGGCTATTTTTCAAGTGTGTAACAATTTGAATATAAAAAGACCAAATTTCCAGTTGCCAGCACAAAGTAAAGACTATAAACTAGTTACATTAACATTTTCTAGGCATCTGTTATGGCACTTCAAAATATGTGTGAGTGCAATAAATAAATAGTTCTAAAGGACACAGGATGTCTTTAGTATTCTGATTTTTATGTTCATTTTTGTAATAATCATTTGGAAGACTAAAACTAAAATTTTTTTCCCTGCGAAGTATTTTTCTTTATCTCATTGATTATTATGGAAGAGTTCCTGTGAGTCATGAAACTGCCTTGTTCCATTTTTCTTTTTAAAAAAATCCCCAGGGAACTCAGGGAATTAAACTCATAAATTTAATTTCAATATCTGGTAAGCTGTGAGGACAATTATTAAGGCAGTCATTTATGAGTATCTGGGGGAAACCTTAGTGATAAACAGTAGTCAATATGGATTCTTCAAACACAAATCATGCCAAACGAAGCTAATTCCTGTTCACGATAGGATGGCAAGGTGAATGGTGAAAGATGGAACAAAGTTAACCTATCTTAGAGAGGGAAGCATCTGATATAATTTAATCTGACATTCTTATAGAGAGCACCAGAGAAAGATAATAAATAGAGCTAGTAAAAAGAAACCTGATGCAACAGCGAGGACTGGTTTGGTGGAAGCCCAAGGTGAGTGGAGCAGATGACAGAGTAGGATAAATTCTATACACAATACTACATATATCATGAGATAGCCACTCTGGTTCAGTCAACCTGGATTGTAATCTTAGCCAGTTCTTATACAAAGTGCATGTAGGCATATATAATACTGGGGAGAGAAAGATATCAAATGTATTATTAACATATTGGACACATTGAAATCAACCTCATCGGGTATTTCTTTTAGTCAAGTATCTCAAATAGAGAATCTTTACTAAATGCAAACAAATGTAACTGGAAGGAATCTGCCTGTACAAAGGCCACTGGCTGAGAAGGAATTAGGAGCTAAAATGAGGGGGGACAGACGACTCTATGACTTGGGAGGTAGGTGTCTAAGCCTAGAGAGGCAAGCCCAAACTGTCAGCCCAAAGTTCAAGACTTTGTAAACTGGAACATCTCTCCAGTTGTACTTTGTACGACTTTCCACCTTACCGGACCAATCTCTATCCCTGGGCTGTGTGTGGTTCCTCAGCCTAAACCACCTTTTACCTCAAGTGTCTTCCTATAATAATCTTATCAATCCCTTAAAATCAGGCTCAGTTTCTTTCTTTCAAATAGCATCTTTCCAGATTCACTAATTAGAATTATTTTTTTTTAACTCCTCCAATGCTTCGATAGGACCTTGTTTAACTTCCAAATAGACCCTGATCATTGCGTTTCTCTTATGAGAATTAACAGCGTATAAGTCAATTTCCCATTAGATTGTGAACTCCTGGAGGGTGAGAGCCACGGCTTGTTCATCTTTATCTTTTTCACAGCATGTATTCAACAAATATTTGTTGAATTGAATTGGATTGGAAGTAGAATAAATATACCATCTAAGCATTTATTATTGGGAATGCCCCACAACTCCAGGGAAACTGCTACTGGTTTGGCCTTTCTCTTTCCAGATTTTCAGGCTTAATTTCCAGTGCTGGAAAGAAAATAAAAAAGAGTAAAACTAAAAACCTAGAAACAAGCACCCTTACAACCACACACTGAGGAAACAGAGAGCATTTACCTCACATCCCTGACATCTGGAGTGACCTTACTTTTGGATGCTGATGAATTTAGAAATACCCAACGCAGTGACTGAGTCATGACGGCACCCGGATTCTGAGTCCCCAAAGTATGAAGGCAAGGCAGCTACACGACGAGGATTAGAGGCCACCAGAAGGAGACAGAGATAGGAATTGTCTCCTAATTATCACATACCTTCTCTTATATGTCGTATTCAGACAAATTTGAATTCAAAGACTCAATATCCACATTAGGCAGTGCTGATTAGGGAACCTGGAGAACTTTGATATGAAAAATAAAATAAAATAAAATAAAATACGTTTTATTTTTGTTTATTGGTGTTTAGGTCGAAGTTTGGGGTCAATTAGAATTATAGGTTCCAATTTTGAGCATGCAGGTATTAAATAATTATGCCAAACAGCTGCCAATTCTACCTAAGGTCTTCATAATGGGATTACACAAAAAAAGACTGCAGGCTTCATGATGTGGGAATCCCCTTTCAGCTTGAATTATCAGCAGGAAGTGTTTTGTCCCACCCAATATCCTCTTGAGGTCTAGTTTATAATAATGCTAATTCAGCATGAGAGAACTCAGCCCCACCCTCTAGCACAGAGCCTGGTATGAACACATGCTCAGGGAGTGGCTAGTTCTGTGGCTTGCCATTAGAGATTCACAGGCTCCTAAAAGTTAATGCTGTTCTGTACCACTCACTGGCCAAAAACAACTTACTGATTTAATGGAGCCAGTGCAGGTACTGGTTAAACACACAGCTTCTAGAGTCAGATAAACCTGCGTTCAAATTCTAGTTCTTCCATGTCCTAGCTGTGTGATTCTGGGCAGTATCTTTAACTTCTTGTGCTACATCTGTCTCTGGGAGATAATTATCATGCCTCCCTCATAGGTTTATTGTGAAGATTAAAGGAAATGATGCACAGAGATCTAACGTATACCAAGTGAGCAAATAAGAATGAGCTAGAATTTGTAGTTTGAAGGAATAGCCACATGACACATGGTGAAAATAAAAACTACTGAGAACCAAACATGTCCAAAGAAGCCAGAACTTTAAAGTTGATGAAGCCAAACCAGAACATATAGGCTAAGGCTATAGGACAGAACCCATAAAAAGGAGGAAAAAATCACTATCAAATTACTTGTTGGGGCAAACTCTGCAGACCGGTTTGGGAGCTATCTTGAGCGTGAAGGCCAGAGCGGACACATGGTGCTTGGGGATGGAAACAAATGAATGTCATTTTGATCTCCCTGGAGCATCAGGAAGCCACTGAAATCCTTCCAGTGTAAAAATGGATCAACAGGTAGTAGCCTCAATATAGAGAAAAACTAAACGAAATTTGAGGAGAGTGAACGAATACTAAGTTTAAACACTTTAAATGGTTCATCTTCAGTGGTGTATATAGAAAACACATCAAAACCTCAGGGTTTCCCTAAAGTTACATTTCAACTATGCAGACATTAAGAACAACAGCAGGATGGTATGTTGTGGCATGGGAAGTATATCAGGATATACATGGAAGTGTTTGTATACAACTGTGTCTAGCATGTTCCAATCTGCTTCCCAAAAAAGCACACTTAAGTAGATGCACGTACATACCTATTCATATTTGTGTATTGGTGTATATACTCATGCACACTTATATGCATGTAGAACATTTCTGGAATACCACACAAGAAATTGTTGCTGCTATTATGCCTATGGGCTTGAAGTGGGAAGAGATTTTCTTTTCATTTTACATGATTTCATATTGTTTGCATTTTTACCGTAAATACGTATTACTCTTATAATTTAAAAAGGCACAGCAATAGCAGAGAAGAATAGCTCTACAAATGCAGCATGTTGCATAGTGCTTCGCACAAAGTAGGACTCAATAAATACTTGAATGGAAGAACGTCACTCAATCATCTCATCAGCTGGTAAGTGGAAAGGGAGAAAAGTTTATAAAAAAGGAGTAACAGGGGGGAGTAGTGAGATCACAGCAGCAATGTGGAACAGTTTTCACTCCTTCAAAAGAGAAAAAAAATACAAGTCATCGGAAAAAGTCGACAAGTACCTCCCCCACCCAAAGGGTGCCTGTTGTCAAGGATTCTAATATGCTTTGCAAATACTGTCTGTGTGTTTGTGAGAGAGTGTAAAGAGGAGGATCTTTATAGTGCTGATCAGAGTACTGCTATGCTCCAAACAGGGAAGGAGCAGAGCAGAGGTTCAACGCCTCCTCCGGGCCATGAGAGGCGCTTTGTCATAAGGACGCATCTCAGTGAGCAGTCCAGGGACTCTGTGCAAATTACAGTGAAACAATTCAGACAGGCAAGTCACAGAGCACTGTGTTCACAAATATGATGGTTTATTACAAAATGCTTTTCTCCAGAGGGCAGCAGAAATTAAAGATAAAACACTCTACTCGATTATCTTCTATCTCCTAGATTGGCCTTAATTCCATGTAAACCCTAACACTTTTAGTGATGTATAAGGGGGATTTACACTAATAAGTCCTAAATGGAAAACACAGACACATATCAGCAACACTGAATGCAAAGGAAAAAGAGTCACCTTTACTGATTCATCTCGCCATATTCCAAGGTAATTATGAATTTCTAGAATGTTTTTGAATTTATAATTTTGAAAGGAATTACAACTTTACTGAAAGCCTAATAGACGAAGCTCTCAGGGTCAAGTTAACACACATGTGCCATTCTCATTGTTCAATGTATTATGCTTATGGTAGGTAACCAAATCCCTGAAAAAATACGAAGGAAAAGTAGGGAATGCTGGCCCTACAGTGAGCACAGTATATTTTTTTTATTTTTAACAAGCACAAACACTCTTTGGCCAAGGTAGCTGGAATGAGTGCAGTGGCTTTCTTGCCACTAGAAAAGTCCATAGGAGAGTTACATCGAATGAAACCCACCTATACTGATCATTTTGAATTTTGTGATTGAGCAGTGAGGGCATCTTTATAAATATATTGGCTGTTTTATTTTTTAGACTCTCCTATTTCTCTCCTTTCTATTTTACTTGAGGACAATTACTCACCAAATGGCCCACAAAAAGAAGAAAAGCATAATGGGAACCTGGGCTTCTCGTTATCAAAGAAACTTCATCTCTTTCTTTTCCTTTTCTTCTCTTCCATAGTTACTGTCAGATCAGATTGCTAGGCCTGGCTGCACTACCAACTTCCCGTGTGGCCTAAGAAGGTGGACTGTGCTCTCTCTGCTTCACTCTTCCCATCTGTGCAACGTGGAGCTGGGTGAAATGCATGCTGAATTTCAACAACAGTGACTCCTTTAAGTCTGAAGACACTCAGAAGTTCTTGATCCCATTATCAACCTGACAGAGCAGGACACCCTCTCTAGTCAGATCCTCTCACGGTGGAGGAGGCCTGGATAACAGGGATCTCCTTGGGGAAGTAAAGGTTCCCTGACAGGAAGGTGAGGGCCTTCCGTGCAGGCTCTGGATTGACATCTCAGGAATCTGAGTCAACATACCTTGTGGCAGTCTCCATGGCACCACGTACACTATGTAGACACAGTCATCAATCACGAAGTATTACCACATGAGCAGTACTCACTTAATACCTGCTGACCAACTGGCCACTTTGGTGAACAAACTCATAATGACAGCTCAAGCAAGGACCCATGACCCTGCTACTGAGCTGCTCAAAGCCACATTGCCATCTTCATGATGTCTACTTCAGTGAAGGTTCTTCAGGAAAATGGAACCATAGGAGACACACACATACATATACTGTCTTAATGCATTTTGTGCTGCCATAACAGACTGCCACAGACTGGGTAATTTATAAAAAACAGAAATTCATCTCTCACAGTTCTGGAGTCTGGAAGTCCAAGACCTAGGTGCTGTCAGCTTCGGTATGTGGTAAGGGCCCAGTCCCACTTCCAAGACTGCATCTTGACCAATGCATCCTCCAGAAGGGAAAAACGCTATCATTGACATAACAGAAAAACCCAGAATGCAAGAACCAAGACAGTCAGCAAAGGGAGGCCCAACTAGCCCTTTTACGATAAACCCATTCCTGCAGTGGTAGCATTAATTCACTAAAGACAGCAGAGATCTCACAGTCAAATTAGCTCTCAGAGTGCCCTACCCCCAAGTACTGTCATAATGGCAATCAAATTTCAACATGGCTTCCAGAGGAAAAAGTACTCAAACCATAGCTTGTGTGTGTGTGTGTGTGTGTTTGTGTGTGTGTGTGTGTGTATGGTGTGTAAATGTTGGAATTTTTAACAAGTATTAATTACACTAAAAGACACATTGCCATGAATCCCACTCAAAATTCTCCCCCTTGTTTGGTACACAGTTATTGCACCTTTTTTTCTTTCCTTCTTTCTTTTTCTTCCTTCCTTCCTTCCTTCCTTCCTTCCTTCCTTCCTTCCTTCCTTCCTACCTTCTTTCCTTCTTTCTTTCCTTCCTGTCTTCCTTCCTTCCTTCCTGTCTTTCTTCCTTCCTGTCCTTCTTCCTTCCTTCCTTTCTTTCTTTCTTTCTTTCTTTCATTTATCTTTATGGGCACATGTCCGTAGCACGTAATGTTTCCATTCCTTGTGTGGAGCTGATACATGTGCATAACACATCTCAACTCCTTTTTTCACCCCTGTCCCTCCTCTCTCTCCACCTCTTTATCCCTTTTCCCTTTAAGCAAGATCTATCTCTCTACTTGCTATTATTTATCTTTTATTTTGCTCTTCATTTGCACTTTAAGTTTCTCATACAAGAGAAACCCCTTGGCACTTTCTGAAGCCGTTCTGGAAGCCCTCCTTCCTTAGTGTCTTCACGCGGTGCAATAAAAAAATCCAGCGAAAGCTGCTGCCAAGTGCTAGCCAACAGAAAGGCAGCCTCGTGGAAACACTATGGTGTGTCGTCATCTACTTTGTTCATGGAATCTGGCACTGAGCAACTTCTGGCTCTTTCCTAAAGACAAAATGACCATGTAAACTATGTTTTAATCAATTTAGGACATTGAGACAACCATGATAGCACAAAAGAAAACACTCACCAAAAAGAACTGCGAGAATGGCTTCAGAAAGTGGTGTGAATGATGGGAAGTAAGGGTGATTAATAGCAATGTATCATCTACTGTAATATTTGCTATTTAAACGTTCATTATGTATTGATCATACCTTGTGTGTATGCGAATTATGTTTTGAATATATATGGGAGATTTTAAGGAATTGGATCATGTGATTACAGAAGCTGACAAGTCTGAAACTTGTAACACAGGATGACAAGCTAAAAACCTAGGTAAAAACTGACATTGCAGTCTTGAATCCCAAGTGTACAATGCAGGAACAGGGTTTCTATGTTACAGTTTTGAGGCAGAATTATTCCCTTTTCTTTTGGAAACCTCAGTCTTTGATTTCAGATTCTTCAACTGTTTGGATGAGGCCCACCCATATTATGGAGGACAATCTGCTTTACTCAAAGTCTGCTGACTTTAAGTGTTAATGTCATCTAAAATCTATATTCACAGCAACATCTAGAACAGGGTTTGACCAAACAATTGGATGTCATAGTCTAGCGAGTTGACAAATAAAATTAACAATCATCACACCCAAATACTGACTGCCTTTGCTGATCATGCAAGCCACTTAAAAATTCTCTTCTTATCGAAGTTTTACCTTGGATAGCTGACACTGGCTTTGTACCCTTTGCCTGGGCTGTAAATCCTGCCAGAAATTATAAAAATAGTCCCTCACATCGGATCTTCCCTTCTACCCTTTCACTGCTTCCAATATAGCTTAAGTCTAAGCTGCGAAACCAGCAACAGTAGGCACCAAACACATAGAAGCCAGTAGCCCCTGTACGGTAGCTCAGGAAATGCCTCTCCACTCAGGAAATTCCTCTCCTTCCAACTTCCTCCTGTATCAACTCTGCTGGCTCCCTAAAGCTCTTGGCTTTGTATACCGTCTCCCCAGTCTCATCTAGCTGCAAACCAGCGCTTTTACCTTCCTTCTGACCTGTGGTTCCCTTAGGATACTTATTTCAATCTTTTCTGTCTGCCAACACTAGGCAAAATATTTTGTTTCTGAACCCCATCCATCTAGGAAGGAAGACCATATAACCTATATAATGTGTTACATTTCTTAAAACACTTTTACATCCACTACCCACTAGCTGGTATTCTCTGATGCCACCTAAGAGCTTACAGACAAGCAAAAATATCATCTTCACAAAGCCTCACTTGGCAGATGAGGAAACTGAGGTGCAGAAGGAGTAATTCTTCAGCACGAGGGTGCATAGCTAGCCAATACACATTCCTGTAGTTGAAGCCTAGGTCTCTGAGTTCACTCACTGAGCCAGAAGCAACTTTGTGAGGAGTTAAATACTACTGATCTGACTACTATTAACAATGTCACCTTAGATTCATATATAACTTTGCATCCAAAATGATCACAACAGCATTTCCCACTTTTCATCTAATTATCTCCTGCTGGTTCAAAAATTCCCAAGAGATCCCGTTCCCTACCTTAGGCTGCAGAGATGAAAAGGTTCTCTTTCACCATCCATCTTAGAAGCTTAACTCAAATTTAGCCTACAAGGCCAACTGATGTCTGCAAAGCTGTTTGTTAACTGGTGTAGAGTGAGTGAGAGTCTGGACACAAGAGCTTTCATCCTGAGAGATGGGCACACAGAGCTAGGTCCATGTAGGCTACAACTACATGGGTGGGAATAGACCAGCCTGGGGAGATACAGAACCAAGACACCAGGCAGACGCATGATGGCTCTGAGGTGAGGGTCTCCAATGGAAGGTGAGAAGTAGAAGTTAACAATCTACATTATAAAGGCTTAGACATGAGGGACAGACATTGCCACAGAGCAGAAGGAGCAGATTTTAGAGGCTTTGGTAACAAGTGGCAGTAGATAGAGGTCCATGCAATACAGACAGCAACTTCAGTGAGGACCAACAGTAGCCAACAAAGAGCTATGCTGGGTGACAGGCTCTGAGGTATCCTGGAGTCTCCGATGTAAGACACACAGATGTCTCTGCAGACAGGCAGATGGGAAAGCCCAGGGAGTCCTGGCAATGGCCAAGTCCAAACTGCAAGACTGTGAAGAGCAACTGAATTCCAGTTCTTGATACACAAATACACCAAATCTGGAGCCAAGACAGGGACCCAGGTTTTCTGGTAAAAGACAGTGGCCACGTACAGACAGTGAGCTCCTGGATGTGGGAGGGAAGACAAGGTGTCGGTCACAGAAAGGTGGCAATTATCTATTTATTAAGACTAAGGCAAAGAGTCTGACTTGCACTTGCAGCCAAGCTGCATCAACGACCTCCCCTCGCCAACTCTGTACCCTTTAAATCTCTCCTGACTGCAGACAGGGTGGAGCCCATAGCCTTGATGGGTGTCGTGGAGTGGGGATCTGGGTATAATCTGGAGAGTCATGTTTTTGAATCCAGTTGTGAGGAAAGGAGGACATAGAAAGAAACATAAAGCAAATAAGCCCATATGGGGGTTCTGGCGTGGAGAGATCACTTCCCTAACTGGTAGAAAGTCTGTAGGGAAACCCCCGTCTTTTTTACCGAACACCCAGCACTCTGATCCAGGCATCCTGGGATGTGGCTGTCTCTCATTCTACAAAGTGTTAGTAAGTACCCTCCACAGTCATAGCAGGATGAAGAATAATCCTATTTCAGAGTCCCAAGAACGCTGAAGAGTTCAAACCCTAGCCTGAGAAAAGGGATATCTGCACTGAGACCTGCCTAAGATCCACACAATGATTTAATCATAGAAGCTGGAATTTAGGTTTCCTGACTCCCAGCCCAAGGTTCTTTCCACTGAACTCCAAAGATGAATATTTGAATGCCCACACAAATTTGAAGATGGCTTTATGACAGCCCAATTTCCATCCATACCTTGGGCAATCAAGCTGATTTATCTCATTTGGTTTCAAAACACACATTTATAGATGTAGATCAGAAGTTAGAGAGACTTCAACAGTCATCATCTATAATAAATTAACTTTCTTTCCAAAGCCTGACTTACTTTGTCATTTGAAAAATAAAGGAAATACCTACACTATGTACCCCACTACAAAGTGTGCTATGTTTAGCAGATTTCAGTAACATGTTAATCTCAAAATTCCAATATTTTCCTGTTGCTATAGTTATGGCATCTGGTTAAATCAGAGTTCAGCAGCTGTGGGCAATGCTAGCACTGATTCTAGCCAACTTTGTGCTTTATTTTTAATGCAAGACAAAGAAAATGGGAGCAAAATAGTCTCGTTTCTCCCCACCCACTCTCAGGGGCAAACCCCTTAAATAGTGTGGGTTAGACAACATATTGACTCCCTGGCAGCCCTGAGTCTGAAGGTATTGACTGGGTGTGAGTAACTCCAGATCTCTAATGGAGTTACGTGTTTGGGGCATGCTAATATGCCAAGGCTATCACATGTTCCCAGGCAATCGTGATGCTTACGATACTGAAGTCCTAAAAAATTAGGACTTTTAAATGGAGTCACTCGTTTGGACTGTACTGCTTTTCATTTTATAATTCCACTTTGAACTTCTATTATTTAAGGGCTCCTTTTACTCCACTTTCCAGAGAAGTTTAGGCAGATTTCTTAGGTCTACATGTGGGGCCAATTAATAGTCTCTAAGCTCTCTACACAGCCTATTTCCTTGACTCAGAAAGTGACTTGGTCTCTAAATGTTACTCTGAACATTTACGGGCCATCATAAATATACATGGCAGAGCATTTCCAAAGTTGTGACAATAAAATCAATACAGTGTAAATTATGACATGGATTTGTAATGGCATGCTGTCTTACAGGATTCGAAAGCAGAGCTAGGTCCATTTTTAAAAGGGCATTAGCAGGTTTTCTATGATCCCTTCTCTCAAATGTTAATTTTTTCTCTTCAAATTTGTAATGCTTTATGGGTATACATTTTCTGGAAAATAAGATCTATGTTTGAGTTTAAATGGACTCTTCATAACTCATTCATACACACCTACTGAAGCTGTTCCATTCATACATACTCAAATTGATACTAGTTTTGTACAGAAGTTATGAGAGCAGACAATACCACTTCACCGACAGAAGCATATTGTACATACAAACGATCCACGATTTCTCTGAGTGTTGGAGTCTGATGCATGCCTGATTGATCAACATGCTCTGGGCTCCACTAAAATGACTCTGTGCTTATCCACTGTGCTCCACTGATCTAAGCTTGATAAATGACGACATCTTAAAGCTCGAAGACTCTCATTCAGTCGAACAGCTGAGTCCTCACATAACTCTGAAAGTCCTTTGCAGAGACAGAGCCAAGCATGGGGCATCCTCACACGAGGTCAGTGGTCATCTCAGTCAATGCGGTTTCTACTGGAAGCCCACAACCTGTTAGCAATACAGACCCATGGGAGACCTACTATTATGACCTTTTGAGGACTAAATAAATGTGAAATTTATAGATCAATAGTTTTTGGGTTTTTAAAATAAAAAATGTCTACTGAGTGTCTGCAGAGTGTCCACCACATCTCCAATACCTTGGAATCCTTATTTCCAACACATAAAACACCAGATACATTGTGCACCTGTCAGTAAGAAATCAGTCACTTCGAGTTTCTACTATACCAATGTTGCAATAATACTATTGGATGACATTGGCATTTTATCACATAATAGTATGCATCATTGGTCAATATTTCCATTCTGATTCCTAAATGGTTGATCAACATTCCCATATTTTATCCATTTATTAAGATGCTCAGTGTACAAATTGCTGGCAGTAGTGGTGACTTGATCCTCTCTGACATTCACATCAATTCAAAACTCCAAAAGAGATGAACTATTAAGTCTTTGGTAAGTGTGGTAAGGGTGCTTTGGAGATCAAGTCAAAATCTTAAGAACTTTTTCATACAGTTCAATACCTTTGCAACTATATTACACAATGAAATATAATTCGTCTACAAAGGTAGAAGGTGGTAAAAGGATATCCTGTATTAGCTGGCTCTCCCTTGTGCCCCACATTAATAGAAAAGCACTAAATTGGGAATCAAATTATGTGGATTACTTTTTTCTGCCACGTATTAGGTATGAGACACTGCATCCTTGCCTCTTCAAACTTAAATTTCCCTATGTATAGAATGATGGATTTGGCCTAGCTGGTCTCTAGAGGCCTCTCCAACCATAGAGTCTTTCATTCCCTAACATTTTTCAATCTGAAAATCAAGAAGTTTCACCTCCAGTTTCCTGATATCCATGAACCTGGGCATCAGCCTCAGTAGAGTCTTCGGTTTCTATAACAGTGTTACCAAACCAGCCTTTATTCTCTTATTCACAAATACTTTCATGTTTAATTCCTGTCTAAGTTGCTTTTAATTCAAGGTCCCTTTCACATACCTCACTCAATTTATTTGGACCAATAAGATGCAAAAGAAGAAGATGACACATTCTACTCCATAGGAAATTATTTGCAATCTCACATATGATGAGCAGTTGAGAAGCAACGTTATCTGATGGCCACTGAAGGAACTTGCCATGCTTACTACAGACAAGAGGAGACATAATAGTACATGAGAATGTCTTTTAAGTATGTGAAGAGTTTTCGAACTGGCAAGTGATTTGATGTGGCCTGTCTACACAAAGAAGTTTAACCTAGAATCGAGCAGTACAGGACACCACTTAATGGGTTTTTGTGCAGCCTGAAGACAGAATACAGTGCTGTAAGATACAATGAGGCCCTTGTCAGTGGAGGCACTCAAAGTAGAGGCTAGACAACCAGATGCATGTAGGGGTGCATCCAAAGATACTTAGCTTACACTAGCTGATCACTGAAGCCCCTTCTATTCCTAAAGTTCTATAGGTTCTATAGGTTAATTTCCTCCCCTTTCATCACACTCTGATACCTCAACACATCATAGTCTGTGGAAATGCATTAGTTGAACTGGAGATGTGGCTATGTCTACAAACAATAGATGCAAATATGCCCTGGATGAATTCCCAACCAACAGGGCTTAAATCTTCAATGTGGCATTGCTCACTTTGTAAACTGTTTAGCTTCTTTAATAATACTACTTTATGCTTTGGTCTCAATTCAATTTGTAGATGCTTAGGATAGAAAGCTTTTATTATTATGACTTTTTCTGAGAATCTTATAACATTAGTTGCCACAGCAGCCTAATGAGAAAGATGTTGTTGTGAACAAAGATGCAAATGGCTTGCTAGTGGAGTCCAGTGAGTCGGGAGCAGATGAACAGGCATAATTTAATTTTGCAAAGCTAGAAAATAAAGAATGAAAATGGGAACTAGAAATGCTTTTCTCTTTCTAACTGATGAATTTTACTTTTCCCTGCCCCAGATTAAGGTCTTACCAGGCCAAGGTGGCAGGTTGAGAGCAGGCAAGAAGGAGCAGAGTAGCAGAGAGGAGCTGAGGACATGGAAAAGAACAGATGAACTGCTAGGCAGAGCCAGATGGGAGGGTCCCTAAACCATGCATATATCTACATTTATGCTTGTGTGCATGGTCTCACTCTAAAATGATCCACAGGGAAGTGGTCATAGCCTCTGGAGGAGGCCAATGGGGGACACAGCATCAGCTAGGAGAGAGGGGCTTACATTTCACTGAACATAATTTGTATTATTTCCCTTTTTCTCATGTGGGTCTTATTTACACAAAAAAGAGCATAGCAAAATAAGACAAGTCAGCAACTGTAAATAGTGAAAATACTGAAAGAGCAGCACAAGATGCTAATGAATATCTCAGGGAAACAGCGAGGCTGTTGTGACCTAAGCAAACAGAGCAGATCAGAAATCAAGATAAGGCCCCTAACCTTGATCCTGACCCTGAAAACAGTGCTGCTCAAATCACAGGTGCCTACTTGTCCCCTCCCATCTTGCTGCAAATTAATCCTGAGCAAGCCTGACCTGCACACCTACTGGAGACAGCAGAGAATGCATGGCTGAGAAAAAGGTAAGACGGGGAACATGGGAGTTTGCAGCAGAGGGACTGCTCCTTAATGCATGTTAAGCATGTGTTCATATAAAGCTTTGATAAAATTATCTAAAAAATTGATTCGATAGCAATGACCTAGTAGGCCCTAAGTGGTGACCAAATTCCATGCAGAGATAGTTACATTATATATATAATCTGATTCACTTATCATCTTAAAAATCTCAAACCCAAAACTGTGATGGGGAGAGGAGAAATGAAGGGAAAAAATATATGTATATATAAGATATTTAAGACTGTTATGCAGCTAATGTCTCTTAGTTCATTAACAAGAAAGTCTTGTGCTAATATTGTATAGAAAGGTAGCGTGCACATATCTTCTACTCTGAATAAGTACTAGGAAGACAACAATACACAATATATCAACTATTGTAACTGTCCTAAAAACCTATTTTGAAACTCAGCTTCCTGTTATGTTTATCTTTTTTTAAAAGGAAAGAACAATGGATGAGGGAAAGGAGAAAAGGAAAGAAAAAATATATATATACACACACACACACACACACACACAAGATAACTGAGATAATTGTACTACTAATTTCTAGTGGGTTATTCAAAGGAAAGTTAATGTTTAATTGTTTGATCAATCTTGCATTCTTATATCTGGTAATCTGAGCAACTCTGTTGAAGATAACAATATGTAATATAACAACCACTGTTAATTTCCTATCATCTTGTTTTGAAATTCTGTATCATTTTCATTATTTTTGTGTTGTTTTGTTTTTGTCTGTGTTGTTGTTATTTTGTTTTTGCTTTTTGTCCTTAAAATAAAAAAAAAAAATCCCAAACCCACAAACTATGTTCAGGCTTGAATAAGACCTTAAAAGTCATGAAGTTCAATCCTACCGATGTTTAAACCTTTTCTATGACTTCTCTGTGAAGTGATCAATCAATCAATATTTAAGCTTTTCCAAGCTCACTACTGAATGAACCCATTTGACTGCTGGATAGCATAGCATCATTAAAAAGTTTTCCTAATGTTGGGCCAATAATCTGATTTGCAGGCATTTTGATCCATTGGTCCTCATTCTATTTTTGGGGGATCCACAGAATCAAGCAGTCAGCTCTTCAAATCTTTGCAAGTTGCCATAATTTTAATCAGATGCCTCTCTTACCCAAGTGAATTATTTCCACTTATTTCCGCTGCTCCCATAAAAGTGAGTTACAAAGCTTTCCACAACTAGCTCATGTTCTGAATGGGCTCTGGCTTGTCTAGGGGCCCTATAATCGATGCCATACACATAGGTATAACGTAAATGAATGCATGCAAACATGGACCACTGCTCAATGTACTCTAGCTACTAGACTTAAGGGGTTTGTGGTCATATCAATCCTTTGGAACAGCAATGTCAGTCTACTGGATATGTTCATCTTTGCATCAGTTGAAACGCTGAAGGCTTTTTCTCACTTGCTATAATTAAAGTGGGTCACCTTTGTGTGGTTCATTGATGTTTAGAGCCCACCATTTTTTCCTGTGGCATTTCATTCTCTTTTACTTGGTCTTCTGTGGCTGTCTGAGAGCCAATAACTCTGTGAGCCAATCCTTTCACGTGGCTGCCCGGTTCCCTGCCATCTGTGAATCTCATCACAGGCCATCAGTAGTCCCTCTGCGTCACTTTCAACACGGCTGAGCAGGATAGAGAAAGGGACAGTGCACTGAGTAACGGCACAAACAGTCTCTCTTTCTCTGAAGACTTTACTCCAGCCATCAGCATCTGTCACTGTAGGCTCAAAAAGGGGACAGTTCTCGGTTCCCTTAGTAGATGACAAAAAGCCTTTGGGCTTTAGAAAGAACTATCCTTTGAAAGTACATTATCTTGGAACTCATATTTACTTATTACTTTTCTCCAATAGGATAAAACCTTTGCAAACCTTTGCTTCTTTTACCTTTGTCTGAACAAAGTAAACCCCCCCTTTAAATATAAAGTGAATCATTGCTTCATCCATAAATATTTATTGACTGTCTAACCATATACCATGTACCATTCTAGGAACTGAAGATAAACAATGAAGAAAGGCAAAGTTCCCTGCTTTTTTGGCCTGTACACCAAAGTGAGAATCAGAGTCCAGAACAATGTTCTCATGCTAATAAGCTAATGCTTCTCCTCCAAGTAAAGTATAACCAACTGATCTATTCACTCTCAAAAGAAGACTTACTGCTTAGGAGGGTGTTCTAAACCTTGTTCATTTTTAAGGAGCCACATATAAAGATGTTTTTATGGTTCAGTTCACCTCACTGAGTATCCACAAGGGGTCTGTTATGTATCCAGCACTGCACTTGATGCTCTCAGAAATAGAGACCAAAAAAATAAATAACCTAATTCTGCACCTTAAACTACTAGAAAAAGAAGAGCAAGTCAAGCCCAAAGCCCAAAGAAGGGAGGAAATTATAAAGATCAGGGAAGAAATTAATGCAACTGAGATGAAGAAAACAATACAAAGAACTAATGAATCAGGGACTTGGTGCTTTGAAAGAATAAATAAAATTGATAAACCCCTGGCCAAAAAAAAAAAAAAAGGAAAGAAAAAACTCAAATTCATGCAATAAGGAATGAAAAGTGTGAAATCACTACAGATCCTATAGAAACTTAGATGATCATCAATGCCTACTTAAAAAATCTTTACTCTCATAAGATGGAAAACACAGAAGAAATGGACAGATTCCTAGATATGTAAAATTACCAAAACAGAATCAAGAAGATATAAAAATTCTCAAAAAACTAGTGTCAGTTAATTAAATTGAAAATGTGATTTTAAAACTTACCAACAAAGAAAAACCCAGGTCCTGATGGATTCACAGCTGAATTTTACTTGAAATTTAGAGACGGTTTAATGCCAATACTCCTCAAACTCTTCTGTGAAATTGAAAGGGAAGCAACCCTCCCTAACTCATTTCTGGAGGCAAGTATTATACTGATACGAAAACCAGAGAAAGACCCAACCAAAAAACAGAACTACAGGCCAATCTCCCTAATGAACATAGATGCAGAAATCCTTAATAAAATACTAGCAAACAGAATGCAGCAAATCATCAAGAAAATTATTCACTATAACCAAGTGGGATTCATCCCAGTGATGCAGGCATGGTTCAATATACACAAATCAATAAATGTAATACACCATATCAACAGAGCCAAAGACAAAAGCCACATGATCATCTCAATAGGGGCAGAAGAAGCTTTTGACAAGGTTCAACACGGAGTCATGATAAAAATCTTATAGCAAATTGGAATAGATGGTCTTTACCTCAATCTGATCAAAGCCTCTATGACAAACCAACAGCCAATATCATACTGAATGGACAAAAACTGAAAGCTTTCACTTTAAAATCAGGAAAAAGACAAGGATGACCACTGTCACTACTCCTATTCAACAAAGTTCTAGGAACATTAGCCAGAGCAATTAGACAAGAGAGAGAAATAAAAGGAATAAGGATAGGAAAGGAAGAAGTGAAATTATTATTATTTGCAGATGACATGATACTCTAAATGGAAGACCCCAAGAACCCCACCAAAAAGACACCTAGAATTAATAAACAAATTCAGTAGTGTAGCTGGATACAATGTCAACACTCAAAAATCAATAGTATTCCTGTACACAAACAACAAACACACTGAGAGAGAAATTAGGGAAATGAGATCCTTCACAGTAGCATCCGAAAAACTGAAATACCTAGGAATTAATCTAACAAAAGCAGTAAAATATCTATACAGTGAAAATTACAGTATTCTGAAAAAAGAGATTGAAAAGGATTTCAGAAACTGCAAAGATATTCCTTGCTCATGGATCAGAAGAAACAACATTGTGAAAATGGCCATACTCCCAAAATTGTTACACAGATTCAATGCTATCTCAATCAAAATACCATTAGTATACCTCACAGATCTAGAGAAAACATTCTTAAAATTCATCTAGAACCAGAAGAGATCCAGAATAGCAAAAGCAATCCTGGGCAACAAAGGCAAGACAGGAGGCACCACAATCTCTGACTTGAAATTATACTACAAAGCTACTGTGATCAAAGAAGCATGGTATTGGCAAAAAATAGACCTATAGATCAATGAAACAGGCTGGAAGATGCACCCACAACCACAAACACACTCAGCCACCTTATCTTTGACAAAGGGACCAAACATGTTCATTGGAAGAAAGCCTCTTGCTGGAAAAACTGGCTCTCCGCATGCTGAAGACTAAAACGAGACCCAAGTCTTTCACCATGTACCCAAGTCTATCACCATGTAAAGTCAAAATGAATTAAAGA
Organism: Chinchilla lanigera; assembly: GCF_000276665.1. NCBI lineage: Eukaryota > Metazoa > Chordata > Mammalia > Rodentia > Chinchillidae > Chinchilla > Chinchilla lanigera. Next base: position 5,827,091 of record NW_004955498.1, on the reverse strand, counting down.
CTTAAATATTAAAACAGAAACACTAAATCTACAAGAAGAGAAAGTAGGTAAAAATCTTGAGGACATAGGGGTAGGCAGAGACTTTATGAGCAACATACAAACTGCACGGGAAATACCTCCAAGAATCAACAATGGGGATCTCATCTAATTGAAAAGTTATTGCACATCAAAATAAATCACCAACAGAGTAAAAAGAAAACGCACAAATTGGGAAAAAAATTTTATACAACTATCCCTCAAAGGACTTCTATCTACAACATACAAAGAATTTTTAAATTTCAGGCCCTTCAAATTCAAAGACCCAATACAAAAATGGGCATCTGAGATGAATATATGCTTCTCAGATGGAGAAATGAAATGGCAAATATATATATGAAAAAATGTTCAACATCATTAGTCATTTGAGAAATGCAAATTAAAACAACACTGCGATTCCATCTCACCCCAATAAGAATGGCTGTCATCAAGACATCAACCAATAGCAAATGCTGGAGGGGATGTGGGGAAAAGGAAGCCTTCTCCACTGTTGGTGGGAGTGTAGACTGGTGCAACAACTGTGCAGGTCAGTGTGGAAATTCCTCAGTAAACTAGGATTAGAGGTCCCATTCAACCCAGCTATTTTCCTTTTAGCTATTTTTCCAGAAAAGCTAAAAACATCATACCACAGTGACATATGTGCACCCATGTTTATAGCAGCCCCATTTGTAATAGCTAAATCTTGGAAACAACTCAAATGCCCATTAACTGAGGAATGGATTTATTAAAAAAATGTGGTATTTTTATATAATGGAATATTACTCACCTATAAAGAAAGATAAACTCAAAATTTTTATAGGTAAGTCGATGCAGCTAGAGACCATACTCTATATACTTGCAAGTATGCATACTCTACATACTTTATTTTAAAAATAAAAGGAGGAAATTATTAACAGACAGACAACATTTTACAAAATAGCAAAGGAACAGTACAGACAGTACGGAGTAAATCAGACTCACAAGTGTAAACACTGTATTGTCTCCATAGTGTAAGAAGCTGAAACAGTAAATAAAATTTGAAAGGTACAATAAATATTATGAAAGGGAAAGAAACTGCTCAAAAGGAAAGAACAACTAGGATGAGGGAAAAGAGTAAAGAAAGAAAAAAGGGAAAAATTATACACACACACACATAGGATAGCTAAGATAATTGTACTACTAATTTTTATTGGTTTATTCAAAGGAACAGTTAATGTTTTATTGTTTGATCAGTCTTACATTCCTATATCTGGTTATCTGCGTAGCCAATTTGAAGATAACAATATGTAATACCACAACCACTGTTAATTTCCTACCACCTTGTTTGAAATCCTGTATCATTTTTATTGTTTTTGTGTTGTTTTATTTATGTCTTTGTATTTATAAATTTGTTTTTATTCTTTTCTCTTCAAAATAAAAAAATAAAAGTGAAAATTTCTTCTTTTAAATTGTGGGTGTTGGGTATTATGTCCAGCAATGGAAAAGCTGACAGATACAGTCATATCATATATCACTGCAATTTGCTGCTCAAAGCCAAACAAATCAGGGATGAGAGCAGTTGGATGGAGGTAGAATACGGAAGAATGTGAGAGAATAATACCTTCACAGTACTGCCCAGTGCAGAGAAAGTACAATAGCTGCTAAAAGTCTCCCCTCTGAAATACTCCCTCACTACCTTGCACTTTCCTTCTATTCTGGCACATAGCTAAGGTTGCAAGAAAAATTTACAGCTAGAGTAAAACCATTATCCTAGAGGCCATGGAGCCTGGATTCTACAGGTGAAGAAGCCAGACATCCACGTGACCAGAGTCCAGAAACTCCGATAATGGTGTGGTCAGAACCAGACCTGGAGGCTACTACCATCCTTACCTAGGAAAACACTGCAAAATAAATGATGTACTGGAGGGAAAAGGAATCAATAATTTCTGCTTTGAATATAAAAGTCAATACACTATGGTGGAATATGGGAAGGAACTAGCATTTTCTCAGCAATTACATGGTAGATGCTACACTTAACCCTACGAGGTCATGATTATCATCCCCATTTTTATATATAAGAAAATTAGGCTCCGAGGAATAAAGCTAGCAAGTGGATGAGTCCCTTCAAAGTTGATTATGTTTGTTCCAAACACTATATTCTTTTGTTCTAAGACTCTGAGATCTACAGATCATATTCAGGGAAAGCCAGGATTAGAAGGAGAGCCTGCCAGGAAGGATCAATATCGCTATCCAAAAGGTCCACAGGAACATGGTAGAGAGCAAGGTATGTGTACCCAGGAGTGGTCTAACTCACGACAGCCTCGGTTAGGTGCTGCCACAAATTATTCCAAAGGATTAGACACAGTGAGCAGTGGGAAACTGCACTCCACCCATAAACAGAGTCATGATAGCTGAGGTCAAAGGTTAACAAGGGAGAAAAGCAAAACTTCTAATGAGAGCCACCGTCTTACAGCTACCACTCAGACATCAGATTGATGCAGGGATGAGCAGAGGCTAGCACAATCCGACTGGCAGTCAAGGGATTTGACTGTGTCCAAATGCTCCCTCTGCCCCCTTATTTCTTAATAAAAGGCATCATGGCCCACTCTGGTAAAATCTTAGGGAGACTTTAATCATAAGAGAAATGACATAACAAGCCATTCAGTGAATGTACCAATATTCACTCATGTATTTAGATGCTATAACATGCCAGAACCCATGGCAGCAATGGGTAAGATTACACAGTTCCTATCACTGCCTGTTTGACTCAGAGTCAGACACTTTTTGGAACACTCAATGAATTCATAGTGATTCAATATTTACCTTTGCTGCCAGGCTGAAAGATCCAAATGTACAAGGAGTGAATGTGTTAGTTTGAATTACCCCAGCATCTGTTTCTCTCTTGGAGAGGACCTAGTATATACCTAACATCACAACGACAGACATATCCGTTGGATTAACAATCTATCTCTTTGTGGAGACGGCTGGAAAGCTAAATAAATCAAGGATTACAACAAAATATGAAACTGTGGACATGGTGGAGATAAACTGGGAGGAGAGCAGACTAAGGGAGCCCAAGGCAGAGCATAGTCTTCCATTAAGAAAAGTTTTGCAGTAAGAAGAAGCTCCTCTCACTGAATTCAAAAGGACAATAAGAATTGGTAAGATGACAAAGAGTGGGAACAGTCCTGGCAGACAGAACATAATACCAATTGCGAGTTCTGACTAAACGAGTCCATATAATTAGCATGTGCAAGCAACTTCTCAGCTTAGGCAGGCCGTTAGATTTGAACTAATCAGAATGATGGAGCCAGCTGTGTGCAGACAGGGGCCTGTGTGCTGTGCCCTGTGCTTGAGAGTTTGCCAGCAAAGTTGGCTGTTCTCTGGTGTGATGTGGAATGCTGAGCAGGAGGGTAGGGGGCATCACAGAAGCATAACAAGAAAGAACATGGAAACCACCCCAGATCCTCTGTTGCTTAGTCATAGAAGGTTCTCACTAGTGAACAGGCTTTCTAGTCACGCATTCAAGGTAGGCTGAGCTTCTGGATGATTCGCTGACCTGTCTGTTTCTTGTTCCATAGGCATATAATCTGCTGAAGGGCAGCTATTTTTTTTAAAACTGTCTTTGTGTTTCCTACACTGAGAGGTGTGATCTGACTGGTTCTGTTGAATCTGGGTTGGCCCTTAGTGACTTGTGTGACTAGGACAGCAGAGTAGAAGCTGGGCGTGGTAGTGCATGCTTGTAATCCCAGCACGCGGGAGGCTGAAGCAGGAAGATTGCTGTGAGTTCGAGGCCAGCCTGGGCTACAAAGTGAGTTCGAGGCCAGCCTGAACTGCATAGCGAAACTCTGTCTCAAAAAGACAAAAAAAAAGAAAAAGAACAAAAGAATTCAGTAGAGGTACTGTTCTGGGACTTCCGAGAATGGGTCACAAAAGGCTCAGACTCTTCTATCTGGTCACTGGAACAGTAGCACTTGGAGCCCTAAACTGCCACATAAAAAATGATAAATGTCTGAAGCAACAGATATGCCAATTACCCTGATCTGAGCATTACACAATATTGAAACATCACATGGTACCCATAAAGTACATAAAATTACAATTTGTCAGTTAAAATATATTTAAAAGTAAAGTCAATCACCTTGAGACTACCATGCTGGTGAGCCTACGTGCGGCCGCTCTGGCTAACAGGAACAGCTGAGGCTAGCCTTGCAGCCAGACCTCCCTAGGCACAAGATGTATGAATGAAGTTGTGGCAGGTCCTCCCGGCCGGCCGAGAGCTAGCCAAATACTGCTGAGGGATCTGTGTTGATCAAAGTACCACCCAAATGAGCCCTGTCTGAATTCCTGAACTATGGGGTGTAATAAAATGGTTGCTGCGTTAGGCCACTAAGTTTTGAGGGTGGTTTGTTCCAGGGCCATGAACAAGGGGAACACCACCTTAGTCACCATGATAGCAGTGGTGCTGTTGTAATTGTCTGGTATATAGCAAATTTTTATGCTGTTCTCCCTACCATAAGCTCCGGCTGTCCTCTGGCTATACCTTTATCCAAAGAATTTGAATTTTAATTAATCTGTTAGAATTTATATGCTTTTCCTTCTCTTCACTGTAAAACCTTTGCACTTTCTCAGAAGACATTAATTCCAACAAGGCCTATCAGAAACTGTGAACAAGAGAATAGTGACCAAAATGAATGGGCTTTCAAGTTTGGCTTCAGAGCCAGAGCCATCATGTAAAGTATTAGGCACACAGACTATGATGCTTAATGGAAATTGGACTCTAAATGTAACTATATTTTACTTCCCTTACCTTTAACTGCCTGGCGTTTAGACCTAAATTCAATCAGTAGTCTATTGTTTTCTGCTTCCTGGGAAGCAAGTAGCAGCTGAAAGGGGAGCTGGGGAAGAATTGGGTGGGGTTGGAAATCTGAATCTTAGTGTGACTGTTACGAATTTTCTTTTCCATTTTATCCACCTCCTTCTGACTCTGATGTTATCAGTAATTTCCCAAGACAGAAAAACCCAGACTTCCTCAATGAGTTCAACTACCTGCCTAAGTAAAATTCAAAATGGGGAGACCAGCTGCTCCACAGAAACTCTGCTCCCATGTTTGCATCCAAGGAAACTCACACAAAAGAAACACACTGGCAGGCTTCTTTCATTTCTGCCTTCCCCTACTTGGCTAAGAAGCAAAACTGATGGTGATTCTGGGCAGCCCATCTGAAACCTGGAATGGGCAGGATACACTTGTAGCCAGTGAATAGACAAAGGAAAATCAAACCACTCTTGATGGATTCAAAGACATGAGCTAAGCAGCACTGACAAACGGATGATGACCTGTGCAAAGGGCAGAGCATAAAAGCAAACTTACTTCAATTTTCTGAAGTCCAGGGTTTCAGTTGCTCTGGATTGGTTTCCAAATGGCACAAATGTTAAAAGCTTGAACATGGCTTTTGCTAACTTACGCTGCTTATCTGGACTCCCTGGTTCCTTCCAAACCACATCTTTTTTACCCCTTTGAGTTTCTAATAAGCTTTTGAGAATTTTGAAACAAGAAACTAATGGCCTTCTTATTCTACTACTGGAAGGCAATGCTGGATAGTTTTACAGATGCAAAATGCAAACACAAATAAAGAAGCAGTGAATGTTGAGTCAAGAACCTTGGACTCTAGTTCAGCTTATGCTGTTAACTGGCTATGTTATCCCTACCTGCCCTTTTCCTTCTCTGGACTTAACTTTCCTCATCTGAAATGAAGAGCAAGGAAGATAGTGTTTAAGACCTCTAAAAACCAAATACAATCAAATGTTCATTATCCAAGGCTAATTCTTATGTGTGCGGCTTCCTTGTGGTTGCTTTGCCCTTTAATTTATGTATAGCACCACTTCTGATTAGTGCTTTCCCTGATTAATTAAAATTATGCTGACACGGTGGAGTCTTTATTTTGTACTCAGATACATCCTTGGAAATCCATACACTTAAATACCTCCCATATTGGAAAGGAAGTCTTAGAAGATGATCCTTGTATCATTTTAAGGGAGCTTACAGATGGAGCATATGTATCCAGAATTAAGTACAAAAGCACAATCACCAAATAACAGTGACCTTGTATTAAGTGCTCACTATGTGTGAAAACATCACATGGATAATTCCACCCCTTACTATACCAACAACGGTAATAAGACAATATGAGAGCCAGACTCCATACTGTTGACCCTCCTTACAGCAAATACTGCATAGAACTTGTCAGCAGCCAGGACCTGTTCTAAGTGCTTCCTCTGTATTAATTTCTTCAGTACTCACTCTGACCCCGTGAGAAAAGAGGTATTGTTTACCCCCTGCTTCAGATGAAGAAAACAAAGGACATGAAGGTTAAGTAGTTTGACTAAAGTCATGCAAGTTCACAAATAACAGAGCTAGAAATGAAAAAATAAAAAACCAGGAAGTCTGATCTGTACAACCCTGCAAGAAATATAATGTCCTATATCTGTAGGGATGGTGTCAGCTGTAGATCAGCTGACAAGTTAATCTCACAATTCCGCTGGCTTACCACAATAATTCACTTCTCACTCTTGCTCTATGTTCAGTGCAGAGTGATAAGGGTCTTTGCTCCATATAGTCACTTAGGGACCTCTGACTGACAGAAACACAGCCACAAAGATTGTTGCTAATTACCTCGACAGAGGTATGAAAGAGAGCTCATGGAGCTCACACATCTGCTCTTCTCTGTGTCAGGCCAGAAGTGACCCAGGTCATTTGCCTTCACAGATCCTTGGGCAGACCTAACCACATGATTCTACTTACTACAGACAGTTTTAGTATGAAGCAGGAGGCTACTATTATATCACTCTGACCTCATGTAACTAGACAGATAACTATTTTATCCATATCTTTGCTCCCAGAAAACAAGAGAGATTCTGAGAACAGGGACTGTGTCTTTCTCATCTGTGCATCCCCAGCATTCAGCATAGCACCTAGCTCATAGGAGGTCCTTAGTATCTATATGCTAAATAAATTTTAAAAGGCACAACAAACTACCTTCTGACTTGTAAAGTAACAAATGTACCAACCGAAGCATACCACTCCACATGATAGGTAAATGCCCAGTGCCAAAGTTTACATGCTCATATCACTGTATGAGATAAAGAACAACAAAGACCAAAAACCAAAAAATGTTAAGAGATATTATCTTAGATCCCATATTTAAAAATGAAGAGGGAAATCACTCCTTTAGTGTCACCAGAGGTCTTGAGAAGCCCATGAAAGTTTCCAACTCTGAAATAAGTATAATGTGGTTCTGGGCCCTCCATGTGTTCTGAAACTGGAGAAAATTGGTCTTCTCTAGATTCAATTCTGTTCCTCCATTGAGCACTGAGAAAGCAAAAGTGTAGTAGAACATAGTCAACTGTTTTTAACTAGTAGGTCAGTGATGCCCACTGTGTTGAAATACAGAATAAGAGGAAGCAAAACATACATGAATCAACACAAAAGGGGAGAAACTCCACCATGAGATGATTCAGTGTCAATGTTATAAATCCTTAATGCATTAATGCTACAATATTCCTACACCCCAGTGAATTGGTTTGAAGGCTTAGGCATAATGGATGTCATTAGGATGTTTAATATTAGTTATGCTGTGGGTAATTTACATATGATAGACAGCTAGATACCCCATAGATCAAATGCCTCTCTATTGTAAATGTCACCAAAGAACCTTGCTGACATGTACCTAAAAGCTCGGAGTTCAGAAAGAAAAAAATGACACCTCCAGTTGTACACAGAAAACAGTAAAAGGTAGAAGTAGAAAAAGTGTGGGAGGCAGGGACAACAGGTTGACAGCATTCAACAATGATTTGTATAACGGGACTTGTGTCTGAACTACTCAAATGCCTTTAAGTAAACCCAGCTGCCATCTGACAGAAACAGCAATTCAAGTCCATGTGCCAGAAGGGCAAGGATACATCTTATGAGTAAAGGAAGAGAAATCACTTGGGAGCTCTAGAAAGGGACCTAGCCCAACGAGTATTAAGAAAATGAAAAAGAAATATATTTTTAAAAGATACTTGACAGTGTCTCTTTAGTGATCACAATATCCTGTGAGGAAGGTGGAAGTTATTTGGAAAATAATCAATAACCTCCTTAATAGCTTTTTTGGGGAAATAGTGGTAATCCTTTTGCGGCTTCTCCTTGGCCATGTATGATGACATATGGCAGCTCTGAATTCTTTCCAATGACAACTTGCCCTGGAGAATCTCTTTCACACTGGACTACAAAGTAAAAAAAAATGTCAAAAAGCTAAAAGCAGACAGATTTTGCTAATAAATCTAAACAGTTAGCTGTTTGGTATCTCAACATTTTATTTCATAGGAGACTGGCAAATCCCCTTGTGGCCTCCCTAGTTAATACTTCTTGGAAAGGGAAGGCAGGAACTTTGAGTTCAACCTCAAGGGAACATTAAGATATCCACAGCTTCCTGTGAACATGTAATTAGACTATGGGATAAAGTAAGCTATTTCTTATACTTTGCAGCAAAACTTGTACAGCGATAGTGGTGACTCCTGAGACAAGGAGAGGCAAGAAAGAAGAATGAGCACAGTTTGTTCCTAAAGGGGTTGACTGGGCATCCAACTTACAAAAACCAAAACAACCATGACAAATGCAAGCTGGCTACTTCAAATGGCAATCTGGTTAGGAAAGACCTGAGGCAGTGCTGATACTAATCATTAGTCAGGTGGCAGCACTATGTTTCCAGAACGTTTTGCTTGGATTGAACCCTACCTGGCAGCTAAGAGACAGAGGCTAGCACCCTAGGAAAAGGCCCAGAGAAGGTTAGACTTGACGCCAGAACTCGAACCAAGCAGGATAGCCTTCAGTGGCACCCTGGAGCATATCCTGGCGTCACCAGAATGCAAAAAGGAAGACTTGAAATCAGTGAGTCCTCCTTTGTTGGCTCTTTCCAGGGACATTTAATACTTGAGGTTTCAGACCAATCTAGAATTAGTCACCTACTGGAGGGGGGCGGATATCTACTATCCTTCCAATTTAGTACTTGATATTTTGGGTACTAAGAGTTACTGAGTCTTCCAGCTGCTGATGTGTAATTATCTACATTTGATCATTCAGGGCCTGACAATTAGGTGACAGGAATGGAATACAGAGTCCATCTTACAATTGTGCTCTGCCAAGAAAGTCATCAATCCACTGTATGGGGCATCCAGTGCCATGTAAGGGAATGGAATTCAGCCTTTGGTTCAGTGACCTAGTGCACAAGCTCACATTATATCAATATCAAAATGATACCAGCAGATAAAAATCTAGCATTAATGTTTCAGTGTCAGTGGCCTCAGAGAGAGCCTCAACAAATGTACCAGATGGATTCACTCTCTTAGATTTAGTTCCCTTCTCTCAGTAAACTCCAGCAACACCAAAGGAATAATTACTGCTCAGTGGAATACTGCAGAGTTCTAGCCAAAAAATAAAGTCACATCAATTTCAACCAGCAAATATGAATTTCTGGAAGAGAAAAGAAGTCTCTTTCCAGAGGCAATTATTTGTCTCTTCAGAAATGTTTCCCCATATAAAATCCCACATCTCCCCCTGGTCTGTGGAACTAAAAAACAAGGAATCACAGCAGTATATCTGCATACAAGGGGCTGGAAAGTGTCAGGTGGTTTGGGGCAGAGAGAGATTTACACAGAGCCTTGTGCATTGTTGCTGAGACCTGAAAGCTACAAAGCTGAGGAGAGGACACCCTAAATGTAAAACTAGCCCCAGGGACTATGGAGGAGTGGCCACGGGGCAGCTACTGCCCCTCTAGCAAATGGCAATGCAGTGTGAACATGTGGGCTAAGGCAGTGCTTCTCACACTTTAATGGGCACTTTATTAGAATCTGGATCCTATTTCAGCAGGTCCAGCGTGGGGCCTGAGAATCTGCAGTTCTAACAAGCTTGTAGGTAATGCCGATGCTCTGGAGTCTGAACTTTGAGGAGCAAGGTGCAAGGCGGGTGTCTTCAGGCAGATGAGGAAGGCCCTTAGGCTAAAGGACAGACCTAGGAAATTGAGGAAAGAGGATGGAGGGTGCTTCAGTGAGCCTGTATTATACCTATTCGCCCCAAGGTCACTGGGTCAGGGGTGGTCTTGTCTTTCATCATGCCAAGGAGAAGTATCAAAAGCAGGCCAACTGTCTCTGAGCAACAAGGGAAAAGAGTTAAGCAGGAAATCCAATTTGTCCCTGCATCAAAATCCCTGCCTTTCTCCCATCATCACCAGCCATGTCAGAAACAGAAAGACTGCCCCCTGGAGCTTGTCGCAGTGATGTATATCCCTTTGGAGTATCAGTTGCCTCTTTCCTTGGACTGCTGCGTACCATTTTACTACTCTGATCCAACGTCTGACCCTCAGAAATCATACAGTCTCCCTCTTTGGCAAGTCACCATCAAACATTGAAGATTTAGAATCCCAATAGGCTAGAAAGTAGACATAGATTTCCGATGACAATCCATCCTCTACCAAGCTATATTTTGCAATTCCAGGGCTGAGAGCGTGGGTGAGACCCTTAAGTGGACCTGATCTACCGTACTAACACATAACCCAAACTCCCTAAAACGCCAGCTATAGGCACTACTCATCTCCTAGCTAGTTATGACGATCTATATGGTGATAACTAAACCCACATGAGCAGGCCTGCACTTTTCCTGTCTTTCTAGCATTGTAAAGAGAAAGATGAAAATAAAATACAAAACATCACAGAAATGGTGTTTAAATGTAATATTCAACTTGGAGAGGAATCATCAAATGTATTCCTGAGGCATAGTAGTTCTGAAAACTTTTTCTTTCATTTTTATTTTGTGTTTTTTTTTTTTTTTTTTTATTGCTTCTCGACCTTTTGGCTAAGATCAAGTGTTATTTTGTGTTTTTATTTTTATGTATTTTAAAAATATTTTCTAGTGCCTATTCATTTTACAAAATACTGGGTTTCTTTTTTTTTATTTTAAAGAATAAAAGAAGGATAACATAATAATAGGGGGGACTTAGCAAATTACAGACAAAATGGTAGGAAATTATCAATGGTTATCGTTTTACGTATTATTATCTACAAAATAGTTTCTCAGGAAAACAAATAGACAAATAATAGTGAGTTAGAGACAAAAGAGGTAGGAGATTATCAAGAGTTGTTGTGCTATACTTTGGTATCTTTAAAGTGGCTTCTAAAGAAAATAAATAGAGCTATACATGAGTGACCTATTGAAAAATCATTAACTATTCTCAATGGTTGTTGTAGGAAACACATAATAATAAACATACATTATGAAATAGGATAGGAACATTACAAACTTAACACAGTTATGGATAGATTAGTAGGAAAATATCAATGGCTGCTGTAATACGTGGTGGTATCTTCAAAGTGGTTTCTCAGGAAGACAGAGATATGCAAGAAGGATCTAATAAGTAGTTACAGCCTAAGGGTTGTCAAAAATAGCATATTACCTCCTCACCAGTGACTCCTTTCACTGAGGTATGATGGCTAGAAGGAAGGCCAGGATTGAAAAGAAGGACCAAGAGACTTGCACCTGTGACTAGCAGCAGGCTGTGTTCTTGTTCCTCCATAGTCATGATTACCCAGGACTCCTCGATGGAGATGACGGTCTGGCCAGAGGGAGAAGGCAGACCAAATACTGGGTTTCAATGTGGTATTTTCAAACAGCTACATCCTTTCATCATATCCATCCACTCATTACCCTCTCTCACAAGCCCCTCTCCCTCTTCTTATTCTCTTCTTCTTATCTCTGCTATTTTCCTGTTACCTTTCTTAGAGCCCACTTTAGACATATTATGAAAAACATGCAATACTTGTCCTTCTGAGTCTGTCTTATTTTGCTTATCATAATGATCTCCAGCATCACCCATTTTCTTGTAAATGAAATAATTTATATCTTATTGATTGATGGCTGAGTAATACTACACTGTATGTATGGGACACATTTTCTTTACCCATTCATCAGTTGACGGGCAGCTAGGCTGGTTCCACATCTTGGCCATTGTGAATTATGCCACAATGAACACGGGTATGCGGGTGTTCCTATAGTATGCTGACTTTAATTTCTTCTGGTAGATAGCAAGGAGTGATATAACTGGGTCATATAGGAGTTCTGTTTCTAGGGTTTTGAGGGACCTCCATAATGATTTTCATGGTGGCTATACTAACTTACATTCCTTCTAGCTGTGTAGAAATTTTCCTCTTCCATGCTGCATCCTCACCAGCATTTTATTGTTGCTGGTTTTTGTTTGGTTTTGTTTTGTTTTTGAGACAGAATCTTGCTATGTAGTTGAGTTTGGTGTTGAACTCATTATATAGCCCAGGCTGGCCTCAAACGCCCAGAAATCCTCCTGCCTCAGCCTCCCAAATGCTGAGATTACAGGCATGAGCTACTACACCTGGCAGTTTTTTGTATTCTTGATGACAGCCAATCTGACAGTATACTGAGACTGATCTCAATATACTTTTGATTTGTATTTCCCTAATGGCTAAAGATGGTGCAAATTTTTCATATACTTATTGGCCATTTTTACATTTTCTTTTGAAAAGTGTCTGTTTATTCACCAATGTATGGATTGGTCTATTTGATTTTTTGGTGTTAAAATTTTTAATTCTCCATATATTCTAGATATTAATCCTCTGTCAGAAGAGTAGCTGGCAAAGATTTTCTCACATTCTGCAGGTTGCCTCTTCACTGTGCTAGCTGTTTTCCTTGCTGTAGGGAAAATTTTAATTTGATGTACTCCCATTTGACTCTTGCTCATATTTCGTGTGCTGTTGAAGTCCTATTCAAAAACCCTGCCTGTGCCTATGACTTTAAGCATTTCACCTATGCAACCTTCCAGCAGTTTCAAAGTTTCAGGTCTTATATCTAGGTCTTTTATCTGTTTTGAATTGACTTTTGTACAGGGTAAGAGATACAGATCTAGTTTCAACCTTCTACAAGTGGATACCTATTTTCTCCAGCACCATTTGGTAAAGAGGCTGTCTTTCCCCCCATGTATGTTTTTGTAGTCCTTTGTCAACAATCACAGTAAGTGCACGGGTTTCCTTCTGTGTCCTCTATTGCATTGGTCTACATGTCTATTTTTGTGCTAGCAACATGCTCTTTTTGTTACCATGCATTTGCAGTATAATCTGAGATCTGGTATTGTTATGTCTCCAGCCTTGCTCTTTTTGCTTCGGATTGCTTTGGCTGTGCTGCACTGATTGTGTGTCCATATTAATTTAGTACTGTTTTTTTCTACTTTTGTGAAGAATGTGATTGAAATTTTGACAGAGCATGTATTGAATCTGTAGATCACTATTGGTAATATGGCCATTTCAACCATATTAGTTCTGCGGATCCATGATCATGGGAGGTCTTTCCATCTTCTGGTATCTTCTTTAATTTCTTTCTCCAGCATTCTGTAATTTTTACTATAGTGGTCTTTCACCTGTTCAGTTAGGTTGATCCCTAAGTATTTAATGTTTAGACGCTACTGTGAATGGATTTTTTTTTTCTGATTGCCGTTTCAGTTAGTTCATTATTGGTATATATAAAAGCTATTAATTTTTTAATGTTGATTTTTGCATCCTTTACTTCTGAAAACTTTTATAATGTGGAGTCACTTATTTAAATCCAGTGGCAGTGTAAACTCTCACCAGATATAACAATAAGCATAGTTGTCTGGTTGAAATGCGACTTGACAACTCAAAGCCCTGGTTACTTGGAGCCCCAGTGATTAATACACACAAGAGGTCATCAAGGCTGTCCTGGGACACCCCTAATGTTTAAGGCACCACATTTGAAATTTGCCACTGAAGCAAATATTGCTTCATTTACATAAGACTTTCTCTCCAATCTCACAGATTATCACTCAAACACAAGAGAAGAAAAAAAGAGTTCAGATAAAGAAAAGGAGTTTGTGTCATAGTTGTCTACAGAGTGGCTCCTAAAGCCTCTAAGTGTTTTATTTTATTTTATTTTATTTTGGTTTTTCTCCGGTACCGGGAACCGAACTCACGACCTTGCGCTTGCCAGGCAGGCGCTTTTGCCACTGAGCTAAATCCCCAGCCCCTAAGTGTTTTAATAATATATCCAAGTGAAGTCCCATAATCATATAAGGAATATAGAGAACAAGGTCCTGATTCTGCAACTAACTCACCCTGCAGTGTTCAATAAAGCCTCCCCCTGCTCTTAGCCTCAGACACAAGATCCAGGCAGCCTTTGTGCAGCTCTGTTGTGATGGGATTTTATGATATTTTAGGATTCTGTGTTTAAGTGAAGATTCATGGTCACATCATCCATCACAGATAGATGCTGGAGGAAAATAAAGAAAGGAAACCTTTATGTTGTTCCTGCTGGCATGATTCTGTGCTTTCGTTCAGAAGCTCAAAGCATTTTAATAACTTATTCTGTTGGATTCCTAGCAGGAAAACAAAAAGGAAATTAATCTTGAAGAAATCGTATGTCTGCAACCTTTGAATATCTCTTACTCGGTAAGGTGCCAGCTACTTCTGAATCCAGGACAAGAAGAGTAGAATTTCGCTATTTAAGAGGAGGGGAGTGATCTTTAGGGCATAAGATCAGGGAGGTATGGAGGAGGAGGATGCCTCCAGTAGCCTAGGTAAGAGATGATGGGTATCTGGCGAAAGGCTGAGCCAGTGGAGGCAGAAAGGAAAGGACACATCCAAGACACACACAAGAGGATGCAGCGACAGGACTATGTGCTTGAGTTTAGGAGGAGGGAAGGGGGAGGGAATGCTGAGTCTCTTACTTGGATGATAGCAAGCACAATGGTGCCATTATCCAAGGTACAACTGAGGAGGAAAAAGAGATTTGTGAGGAAAATTTGTACGTCAGAATCCTGACTATAAGATGCCTGTGGGTTAGCAGAAAAAAATATCCAGCAAGAACTCCTGTGTGGTAGTGGAAAGTCACACAGGCCTACCTCAGGGTCAAATATAGCCATGAGATTAATTTGGAAGTCTTCAGTGTATACTAACCCTGCTTCCTTGTCATTCTACCACATTGGT
Organism: Chinchilla lanigera; assembly: GCF_000276665.1. Classification (NCBI taxonomy): domain Eukaryota; kingdom Metazoa; phylum Chordata; class Mammalia; order Rodentia; family Chinchillidae; genus Chinchilla; species Chinchilla lanigera. Next base: position 5,812,043 of record NW_004955498.1, on the reverse strand, counting down.
TCATTCATTTTTAGGAGTAGTTAGACTCCCTTACCCCTTGCCAAAATATTTAGAGTCCCTACTTACTTCGTCAGGCAACAGGATGCATGGGTGAATATTTCAAGTGATGCTATGTTGATTCACTTATTTAATTATTCACTAATGTATTCATAATTCATAACATAACTTTGTATCCCATGGATAAATATAATTTTCCAATTTATAATTAAAATAAAATTGAAAGTAATTAATAAAAGATAGACATGGGCTATGCCCTTGCATAGCTTATAGTCTAGCAGGGAAGATAATTAACAAGAACAAAAGGTATAAGTATGATTTTGAATTAAGATAAATATTATGAAGAAAACAAATGGGTATGTTCTCAAGAATATGACAGGAAGAATGGGAAAGCTCTCTGGAAAGGCTTTGGAACCCAGGTTTGAAGGGCATTCCCGAGCAAGAGAAGAGACCATGTGAAGCTCGAGTAGCAGGAAGCATTTCCTCAGGGAGCTGGAAGACCCACAGCCTTGGTTTCTGTGGTACGCCTAGCATATCTGCTGCTGTGGTTACTGACATTTAAATGATAGTAATAAAATATTACAATAAGGCATGATCACAAAATTATACCAAAGCCAAAGCATTTGATGCCTTTGAAATGGTGTTTAACAATTTTATGTTGCCACTGATGGGGATGGATATAGATGGTTACATTAGTCAAATGTAATATTAACTTACGCAGAAGTTTAAATAAAATTGCTACAGAGCTCTGCACTCCATTACTAATAACTCTGATTGCCTCAAATAACACGAGCATATTGAAGCCTCACTCTGGGCAAAGTCACCATTCAATAGGGTTTCATTCAAACACCGTTCTTGAGGAAGCAATACTTAAAATAACATTTCTTTTAATGATTAAATAGAGAGTTGGCACAAACTGCAGGACAGAAAAAACTCTATATAGCCACTGGGGATAGGATAAGTAGGTTGTGTTTTGCAATTCCTTCCTGGTGGGTTCACAATTATTCCACAGCATGACAGCTAAAATGCCTAAGAAACTGCTTACCTGCATCTCAGTAATAATTAGTCCCCTATCCTTTGGATGATCACCATGAGTTCTTTTGATCTCACTACATGGAAAGATTGAGTTTACCCATTTACAGTTCTAAATATTTATTCTTCACGGGCACACATAATTGTGCCAGGGGTTGAACAACTCCTGGCCAGCAGCGTGTATTTTAACTAGGGTGTTTCAGATGCATCAGTTGAATAATTAATGTATAAAATCTTAGCCGGCTAGGTAAGGAAAATGAAACCAAACTTTATTTGTTATAGACATAGAATTAGCCATATTAAAGTCTTTCTGCTTTTAGGATGAAGCTTGTATGTCAAAAATGCCAAAAGAAAAAAATACTCCTGTTTGTAGTGCAATTCAAAAGGGAATTAACAAATTGTGTTAATTTGTTGTGCTTGTAATTTGGCTGAAAATTGTGGTGTTGCAGTGTTACAGTTTGGGTGTGGGACAGCATGTAAATGAGCCCACCAGCACTTACCAACTATTCACTTATTCCCTTGTTCGCAACTATTCAGAATTGAGTGGCCTTCCTGTGGTAAGCTATAATTAAGTCTATTTTTTATGATTAAGGCCTATTTTTAAATGGACATTTTAAAGTCCACTGGCAGCCCCTACGTCTTTTGTCCCATGCTGGCAAGACCAATAGGATGGGTAGCTCAGCAGGGGTAGTTCAGAAGGGGTACTGAATTCTACCACAGCCCCCAGCAAGTGAGCCAGATGTGAAGCTGGCAGAGGACAAAAGGTCTCTAGCTTAGTGGTGGTGTGTGCAGCGCTAAGAGCCTGTCAGTGCCATGAGAGTCCCTGAAACTCGCTGGACCTCTGGTCTAATACCAATATGTAAGCTGTTGTGTCTGCAGAAGCTGAGAAGTCCGAGTCTTCAATCTTAGTTTGTTCCTGTCATTTCCACAAACGCTAAAATGTTGACTGTCTTCAACACCCTCTGACAAACAAGCTAGCAAAAGGATCTGACTGTTTATAGTTGATTTTGACTTTGGGGGTTCTCAAAGACTCAGGCCAAATGTATTGTCTAGAATGTATTCAGTTTTCTCAAATGAAAAAAAGCCAAGTGCCACAAAATACTTTTCTATGCTTTTAGGACTCACAACTGATATATGTGTTATACATCTGTGCCTCAATCCTAATCTTATGTATGGGGAAACTAGGCCCTAAGTTTTCATGGCCAATTAATGGCAGAACACTAACTAAACCTGAAAACTCCTGCACGAGCCCCCACCTCCAGGTAGGGCTCTTTTCAACACACCATATCACACCCAAAAGTTAGGCTGCTAGAAAATGTCCAGGCAATGAGTTGTATGAGGTACTGTCCTGGTAGAATGAGAGATCTATGCAGTTGTAAGTGAACAAATACCCCAATGCTGTTATGGGACGGACAGTTTATAGAGCTGCTCAACCTCCCTGTGAGTCAGGTCAAAGCTTAACAACGTGTTGCATTAAGAGACACTAAGAAGCCCCAAAAGAGGTTGAACACCATGGCCCAAGTAACACTTGGCTGGTTTAGACTTGACCTATGCCCCATCAGTCCTTATATCTGTTGTGTCTAACCCTGTGATGTCTGTCAAGACCTAACAGTCCTAAGCTTCTCCAAATGGTTCACTCATTGATTATTACTTTCTCCCACCGCCCCAACTTCCAAACTTCCCTAGTTCTTATCCCTGAAAATTCCACCTTATTTTTGTCCCATCCTCCCCATCATCCCAGCACCCTTAAGTCCAGGCCATCATGATCAGAATATTCCCTCTTTCTTGGTCCACCAGTTCCCATGGATGGGGCCCACAAATGAGAGTGAGGTGGGGGAGGCAAGAGTATTTGAATCTTTTTACTTTTCCAAAGGACCAACTGAAAGATTCTATGAACCAACCCTTGTCATACCTACAGTGCAGTGAAAACAGAATCAAAATTTGACTTGCAAAGATCTTAAAGGGCTCACTGAATCATCAGAAATATGAAATTGGGCTCCCCACAATTAAAACTGAATGTAGCCAGGTGGGGTGGTTCACACCTATAATCCCAGCATTCTAGAGGCTGTGGCCAGAGGATCACTGTGAGCTCAAGGCCAGCCTGGGCTACAAAGTGAACTAAAAGCCAGCCTGAACTACACAGTGAGACCCTGTATCAAAAAAAAAAAAGATAAAAGGGGGCTGGGGGTTTAGCTCAGTGGCACAGCGCCTGCCTGGCAAGCGCAAGGTCATGAGTTCGGTTCCCGGTACCGGAAAAAAAAAAAACAAAAAAAAAAGATAATGAAGTTTCTTATGTCTTGGTTTTTCAAAATTGGTAACGTCAATATGGTTTATAGTAAGTTTTTCCTAGCAGAATATTTTCTAGCTATGAAATTGCTGTTATTTGAGGCATATATTTTAGTAATGTTTTAAAATGAGCCAGAAAGTTACCCTATATGCACAAAGATATTTTCTCATCAATGGCATAAGTAAAGATCTTTTTTATTTAGAGAAATAGTATCTGTGTAGAGAAAGTAAGAATATTTGGCCTTATTTAGCAAATGAGTGTTATACCAGTGACTGGTAATAAAATAAATAAAATATAATTAAACCCGTACCACTTAAAAATGGCATATTTTAGCTGGGTGTGGTGTCGCATGCCTATAATTCCAGCACTCAGGAGGCTGATACAGGAGGATCATCGCCAGTTTGAGGCCAACCTGGGCTACATAGTGAGTTCAAAGCCAGCCTGAACTACATAATGAGATAGTGCCTAAAAATATACATATATATTACCCTTTATTCATTAAAAAATGGCGACAAATTTCAGGATAAATTAAGAGAATAAGCATTAGTTCTTAGATGTTGTCTAACCCAGGTCAGAGAACAAACTTTCCAAGCTAACATTCATTTGCATATAAATAATTACTATGCTAATTTCAAATGATTTTACCTAGTCAGTGCAGCATCAATCAAAACTTCTTTTTGGTAATATTTGTTAGCTATTTATAATATTACTTCTGCTTGAACATAAGAAAAAATTATTATTTTAAAGTAATCTATAATTGAGCATTGTCACAACATCACAATCTCCCACATCTGTCAGTAACAGAGGCCTAACTACTGCCACAGATGGCCCTATTTACTTCCCCTTCCACTGAATGTCATTAAAGAGCACTTAGAAAATGTCTGTAAATGCCCAATGCAGTAAGACCTGAAGCAGTTTGCCCCACTACTAGAGGCACACAAACCGAGTTTCTATCTCAGAATGAAAATGTTCAGGGCTTTTAGAGATAGGGAAAAACTATACAGCCATTGCTTTTACAATTAAGAAAAGTATAATTGGTGAAAACTCTTTTTTTTTTTTTTGAAAATGGGTTTAGAAGTATTCTAGAAACTCAAATACTATCTGAATCATGAAGCGGAGTTCAGAGGTCATGCTGGGTGATCTATACCCTAGCAACAAAACAGGTAGCATAAGCCCAGGAATCATCCACGTGGAGACCTCCAGAGCCTCAGAGGGTCCCATCTCTCCATGATCTTCCTGTCATCCAGCAACAACCAAAGCACTAGACAGTCTTTGCTTCATTGGGCACAAATGTGCTTCCTTGTAATTCCTACATACTGGTCTAGGTTTCTAGGGGAGAAAAACCTTAATGTTTCTATGGTACTTTACATGGCACTTTTCACATACACATGCAAGTTTTCACTGGACTATCTCAATAACACTGTGAAGTAGGTATTCCTGCTACCCTTTTTTACTGGTGCAGACCTAAAGAAATTACACTTTCATTCCATAAAATCAAAGTCTACTAAGCTTTAGTCTCCATTAGGCTCACCAGGATATTACAGGAAGAAAGTAGCTCAGGTCAATGCAAAGTACCCTGGTCTGTGGCATTGGAAATAATCAGAGAAAGCATATAACAGTGAAAACTCACACAGATAAGGCCAGTGCCAATTTCCCAAGGACAAGTTTTTCATAGCTGAGCACCACCGAGGAGAGGTCACTAAGTCCCCATCCTTCTCTCCACTGATTTCTGTCCTGACCTATGGTTTCCATGGTAGGGGTTGTGGAACCAGGTGGAAGAGGTTAAACTGGGTCCAAGAACCTAACTTGCTAAGGCTCATGCAGATCTTCCTGAGCCTTTCTGAGTCCCCTGAGATTTTCCTGAGCAGTCACTCCTCTCTGGCAGCAAAGAATCTTAAAGGACAGTCCTACAGGCCAAATTGATTTCTGTCCCTGATGAATTACAGCCTATAGTGGTGGTACCAAATTATAGTGATCTCTGAGGACATGCATCTTATAGGCTCAGAAGGAACATAACTCTCCCCAAATCCTTGGACTTCAGACTTGGGGAATAGATCAGTGATGGAGTGCTTGTTCGACATACATGAGACCCTGGGTTCAATCCCCAGCCTCACAAGAAAAAAAATTATCACACACCAAAGTCCTTGAACTTGAGGTTCCTGGGCCTGCTCTAGGCTCTCACTCTCTGGTATGGAGTTGCTCATTCTGTTGGGGTAACAGTCCATAGATCGTTCTCAGAAGCTCAAGGTTGTCAGGCATCTAGCAATGACTCCATGTGACATCACCCCTGCCCTTCTAAATAAATTTGGCCTATAATTGGTCCAGAAGTGACTCCTAGAACACAGAAGCTACCAGAACTTGTGCTAGGGGTCAGGTAAGGAGGAGCCAAAAGCGTTTCATCTACATGCAGAACTGCAAGAACTGACATAAAGCCACATTCACTGATGTGGGCAGTGCTTATCAATCATCCCCTCTGGATTCCAGTAAGATGATCATCCCTATCTCTAAGAAATATCAAAGTTCAAAGCTCATTGGTTAAGAGAGAAAATAAAAGAGATGTAGTTTGTGTTACCTTGCTATTGCCATGCTAAATGCTACAAATCTGGAAGTTTAGGGATCACAATTTAGCCCATGCAACATCTGACTTATTATATTAATTCCATATTTATTGGACACCTACTATATTGCTGAAAAATCAGCCACAGTCTGTCATTGGAGAGCTCACAGACTAGTAGGGAAGATGAGTGTACTAGTCAGCTTTTCCTCTGCCTGGACAAAATGCTTCACACACTCAATTTAAAGGAGAAGCTTTATTTTGGTCCACGGTTTCAGTCCACGGAGGAAGGGCTCTAAGGAAGAAATAGCATGGCAGAAGGGCATGTTAGAGCATACCTGGACAGCCCGTGGCAGCTGGGAATCAGACAGAAAGTGGAAGACTCAGAGCAGGAGATAAATGCGCCAAAGATGCTGCCTGAGGGACCTACTTCCTCCAACCGGGCCCACTCCTAACAGCACATTCAGCTACGAGCTCATCAGTGGATGGACTCACTGATGACCTGATCCAGTCACCTCCCCAAAGCTCCACATCCAAACACATGAGACTTCTGGGGATATTGGATCAGAAAAGGGACAGTGAGCATATAAATAAGAGTTTCAATGTGACACTGTATTAAATAGAGAGGAGTTCCACGGGGGACCCAGTTCATTTTTCCTAGAAACCTTGGGAAAGCTTTCCAGAGGAAACGACAATGTTTTGAAGGGTGATTGGTGGTAAACAGACAGGAAGTGGAGTCAGAGCAGAGGGAACATATTAAAAGACACAGCACAATACTGCTGGAGCCTGAGAAAAAGTGGGGTTATATGAGACAAAGCTGAAGAAGTAAGAAGAAAGCAAATCAATATGTCAGGCTGAGGAGCTTAAAATATATCCTTTAGAAAAGTAAGTAGCTACTAGGGAGACTCTAAGTATTTTTCTGCTTTTATTTTGTGATTCTTGCTTTTGTTTTTCTTTGTTCTTTGCAGTTATATGTTATGACTAAGTGTTCGGTTTAGGAAGTCACTTTGTGTCCATAGACTGCATGAGGGGGATTGTGTGGGTATGTTGAGAGACTAAACACGGGAAGGCAAGATTGAAGATCACAGAAATAGTCTAAATGAGAGATAAAAGCTTGAACAAGGAAATGGCATGGGGATAAAGGATAGAATCAATTTGGTGAATGTTTGATTTTGTGGCAGAGGGAAGGAGAAGGAAAGATGGTTAGAGTTTTGTTCTGAGAGCTCTAGACAGATGTTATTGCCCTCAACTAGAAAGATAAAAGGAGAAGCAAGTTTGGGGGCAGATGGGGTGGGGGCATTTCAGGTGGAACATGAAGTATAGATGTCCTACAGATAGTCGAATAGATGTATATGAAATTCTCAAGATATTTTAGGACTGAAATACATATATTTAGAAGCTATAAATGTGTAAGGAATAATTCAAATCTTGGTATGATTAAAGAAATAAGCAAGGAAGAAGGTATACACTGTTCCCAAAAGTAGACGGTCAAGAAAGAGATAGGTCATTTAAGGTGCAGGTAAAAATACCTTGAGATAAAATGATTGGCGAAGGAGAATCCGGAAAGTAAAAGATCAAGAAAATCAAAGGAGGGCAGAGATCAAGAAGAGAGTAAGAGAAAACAGATGTGAAATAGGATGAAAGTAATAGAACGTGGCAACGAATGGACTCTTCCTTACCCCACTTCTCTTATGTCCAGATATTATGTCAAGTTTAAAGGTAGAGTGGTTAGAATAGTGGTTTACTGAAGAGAAATAGGGAACACAGAAGAAGAATAAATAACTTGGGAGAAAAACGGATGAGTTACAGCTGAGATACACAGGTTCTGCGATGCCATCGGGATGTTAATGTCTAATATCAGGTGGGAAACTAATCTCAGGAGAAAGGTCAGAGTTGGAAGTAAATATCAGAGATCATCTGCAAAAAGTGGAATCCACGGAATTTCTATGGAAGAGGATATCAGGAGAGACAAAGATATACATATGGCAAAAAAGCAGATGACACTATGCTTAACATCATGAGTCATTACAGAAATATAAATCAAAGCCCAATGAGATTGCACTTCACATACACTACAATGGCTATAAAAATGCTAACAATAACAAGTGTTGATGAGGATATGAAGAAAATAGAACTGTTCTGTATTACTCATATGAATGTAGAGTGGTACAGCCACTTTGGAAATGTTGGGTAGGTGCTCAGAGTTAAACACAATTACCATACAACTCAGCAATTCCACTGCTAGGTATCTACCTAAGAGAAAAGAAAATGTATCTCCAAACAAACATACACAAATGCTCACAATGAGCGTTATTTATAACAGCCAAAAGGAAACAAGTTCATCAAGTGATAAATGTAATGTGCTATACCCATACAATGGACTATTAGCCATAAAAGCAGCACAACTCATAATAGCTCAATCTTAGAAGCAGTCTATATGCCCATCAACAGATGAAAAGATAAGGTACTACATATACACAAGTAGTACTCAGCCATAAAGAAGGATAAACTTGATTCATCTGTAGGAAAATGGATGCACTTTGAAACCATAATCCTAAGTGAGGTAAATCAGAGGAAGGCTTCTCTTATATGAGAAATCCAAAACTGAAATAATTTAAAGTGCAAAATAAAAGCAATATGATAGGAAATGGGGAGGCAGACTTGAGACGGGAAGGGGACTTGGGGATGGGGGAGAGGGAGGGAAGGAGAGGAAGGAGAAGTGAAAATGATCCATATGCAATATGTATGTGAGCCAGTACTGGGTGATGAATATATTGGTTGTGTATTACAAACATACAGCAATAAAAGTTTTTAAAAATAAAAAACAAAAAAATGAATAAGAGTCAGGTAGGGAAAGTATATGGGAGCTCTCTCTACTATACATTCTATTTTTTTGTAACCAAATACTGTTCCAAAACTAATCTATTAGTTAAAAACAAACTTTTTTTAAAACACAGAGAATGAACTATTAATACATGCTATAACATGGATGAACCCTGAAAATGTACTAAGTGGAAAAAGCCAGTCACAAAAATCCACATAATGTATTATTGCCTTTCTATGAAATATCTAAAAGAAGAAAAATTATAGAGACAGAAAGTAGGTAAGTGGTTATCTATGGCTAAAAGGAATTAAGAAAAAATGGGAGGTGATGGCTAATGGGTCTGGGATTTCCTTATGGAATACTGTAAAATTATTGTGGTGATTGTGTGACAGTTACAAAGCTCTGTGAATATAGTACAAACATCCATACTTGCATGATTTTTACATTAAGTGCCTCGTACCTAAATAATGTAGTAAAAAGGCTAACAAATTTGAAAAATCTCAAAAAAATACACAATTTTCCAGAAAAATTAGAAAACTGGAGTTTCAAAGTAAAGAATAATGGAAAAATGATGCTGTTAAAATTTCCTTTAATGATTGTTACAATGCTTTTGAAGGGTTTTTTGTGTTTTTGTTTTGTTTTGTTTTGTTTTGTTTTTTGAGACAGGGTCTCACTATGCAGTCCAGGCTGGCCTTAAATTCACTTTGTAGCCCACGCTGGCCTCAAAGTTGTGGTGATCCTCCTGCTTCAGCCTGCTGAGTGCTGAGATTATCAGTGTGAACCACCACATCCGGTTGCCTAGGAAAATTTTATAAGCAAGTTATTTCTAATTCACAACGAACAGATCATTTCCACGTTGTAGAAAAAGAAGGAAATATGGCCTGTTCATATTATAAAACTAGTTATCTTTTTTTTGTTTGCTTGTTTTTTTCTGGTACCAGAAATTGAACTCACGACCTTGCACTTGCCAGGCAGGCACTGTGCCACTGAGCTAAGTCCCCAGCCCCAAAACTAGTTATCTTGACCATAAAACCCAACACATAAACACACACAGAAAGAAAACAGAAGGGTAATGGCATGAGTATAGATGCAAAAATTCTAAGTAAATGGAGTATTACTCTGCCATAAAGAAGGATAAACATGAGTCATGTGTAGAAAAATGGATGCACCATGAGAGCATAACATTAAGTGAAATAAATCAGACACATAAGCTTAAATACCACATAGCTTGTCTTATATGAGAAACTCAAATTATAAACAAATAGCAAAATAAAAGGTAGATATCAGAAGTAGGGAGACAGATCTTTCTCAAATGGGAAGAGAACAAAAGATGGAAGAAAGAGGACAGGGAAAGGGAAAGGGATGGAAAAAGAATTAAGATTCATTATGTACATGTACCACCTCCACATGAGGAATGTAATCATTACATAGTACAAACATGTGCTAATTTAAAAATCCTAAATAAAGTGCTAGCAAACCAAATCCAGCAAGGAGAGATTACTCCAGGAGTCTAATTTAATACATTAGGAAATCTATACATATAGTTCACCACAACAATTAGTCAAAGGAGAAAATCTGCAGGAATGACAGGGAAATAGTATTTTTAAGTTTATTTTAAATTTTCTTAAGAAATTAAGAAAACTCACTAAACCAAAGCAGAAAATTAGTCAAAAGAGAAGAAAAAGAATGTTTGAATTCACTGATAATTAAATAAATGTAAAATCTAAAATAGCATACCAATTGTTCGTAGGCTAATTGGCAAAATCCTCAGTGATAGGAAGAATTTGGGAGAAAAGTGGCATGCCACAGTCTGCCTCTAAGATGAGAATTGTTATAGTGTTTGTAATGGTTACTCCTGATTATCAACCAGACTGGTTTGAGAAATGCCTAGGAAACTGGCAAAGCACACTTCTGTGTGGGGTAGTGGTGTTTCCAGAGACAATTGGATCATGAGGGATCTAACTTCATCAGTTAAGTCATTGGTGAGATCATAACGTGATGGCCTTATGGGGAGAAAAGGCCTGTTCAGAGGGAGTGGAACATGGGGGTGTGCCTCTGGGGACAATATCCGGCCCCCAGTGCCATGACCTCTGGCTCTTTCCCTCTCACGCTGCTTCCTGAGGTGAGCAGCTTGCCTCCACCATGCCCTTCCACCGGGAGCTTTTGACCCGGAACTAGCCAATGATGGACTGAAATGGCAGAAACCGTGAGCCAAAAGAAACATTTTTCTCCTTTAAGTTGTGTATGTCAGGTATTTTGTGTCAGAACCAGAAAAGTGACTAACATGGGACCTTTAGCCATCTCCATCAAGAGTCTTCAAAACGTGCAAACTGGTAGAACCAACAACTGTGTACCTAAGAATTTATTCAAAGGAAATAATCAAGGTCTTCTGAAAAGACTTAGCCACAGAATACTCATCTCTGTTGTCTACAGTAAGGAAAACCAGAAAATAACCTAAAAGCCCAACAGCAGCAATTGCTCAAATTATGGTACTTTTATACAGTGAAATGTTATACAATCAGAAAAGGTGTAAAACAATGACAAACTTAAAAGGTTGTTCAGAATACACTACATGTTCAAAAACAAAAACTAGAAATTCCATTAGACTTAGCTATTCCCTTTTTAAGTATCTTCCCAAAAGAGTTAAAGACATCATATTCCTCATGCTTACAGTAGAACAACTCACAATAACTAAATCTTGGAAGCAGCCTAGATGTCCATCAACAGATGAATGGATAAAGAAAGTGTGGTATTTATACACAGCGGAATTCCATTCTGCCATAAAGAAAGATACACCTGAGACTTTTGTAGGAAAACGGATGCGTCATGAGACCACAATAGTAAATGAAGTAAAATCAGACACACAAGCGTAAATATCCTGTGGTTTCTCTTCCATAAGAAACCCAAATCATAAAGTGCAAAATAAAAGACTGACAATAGAAACAGCAAGGTGGATCTTGGAACGAAGAGATGGAGAGAAGGGATAAGAAGAGGAGAGAAATGAGATTTAAAAAGATGGAAATGTGAAATGCTGTGCACATGTACCAAGTTCCTATGGGGATCATGCTCATCATGTACTACAAACATGTATCACAAATTATATATAGACACACATGACAAGAGGTCCAAGAGATGCAGTGAAGGCAAGTGAGGGGAGGAGGAGGGGATAACAAAGAAAGTATTAAGAAATGTCATGTACATGCACCAACTCTCCACGATGAATGTAATTTTTCTGGACTACAAACACATACTAATGAAATAATTTGAAAATAGAGATTATAATGATAGTAGGACAAAAGAATAAGCTCAGTCTATCCTGTCAACAGTGGAGAGTTCATTAAAAAAACTTATAAAAGAGGACATAGAGTATAGAGAGGAGGAGAATGGGCAGTTATAATAAAGTATTAATAATGCTGATCTCTGAATAGTACAAATGAGTGAATTTTATGCTCTCCTTTTTCAATATTTCTGTTTGCTACATGCTCTATGATGCAGCTATGATTTTAGGATGGAATACTGGGCCACTAGTAACAATCTTGAATTAGGAGAACAATATAAAGTCCTAGAAAATTAAGTTAAAAGACACACTATAAAATAGTAAATATAAGTTTCAAAATATACAGAAAAAATGAGCAAAATAAATCAAAATGAACAACTATAGGTTGCTCCAAGCAGTAGGACCACAGATAATTTGCTTATTTTCATCTTCCTGTACTTTATACATTTTTTGCAATATACTTATAAACTCCAGAGGAAAAAAGGTTTGTATTTAAAGAACAAGTTGAGAGAAATGGTAGAAAAATATAATTTTTTTCTGCCACTGTTATGTGAGGTATTTATGTCACAGCATCCTGGAACCCACAACTAAATACAAAAATTGGTCCTTGATAAATAGGAGATTATAGATTCAAAAGAAATAAGAAAAGGGCAACATATTAATATGTTGTCTGTGTGATTTTTAAGTATAAACAGAAAAATCTGGAAACGAACATATCAAGAAATTAACAATGGCTAATTCTTGTCAATAGGAATACAGGTGACTATTACTTTTATGGGTGTTATTGTCTATGTCCTTTGGTATTTGCCAAATCAGAAAAAGCAAATGAAAGAGCTATAAATATTTCCACTCCACAGTGTGGGAGCTGTGTGGGCATGTCTGATCCTGTCTCTGAGCCTGTGGGAGAGCTCAGTCACTTCCTGGGATGGGAGGGAGCATTCCTAGCTACTTCTTTCTTCTAGATTCTGAGGCTAAGTGTCTCACTGGGTACTGAATGCCAGGGAGCCCCTTGCCCACAAATCAGGGTCATGGACTTTTGAACTTTCAGAGCCTCCAGCTAGAAGCATTTCTCCCTTCCCATGGCTCTATCCTGTAGCTCTTATGCCATCTGCCTCCTGCCATTAGACTGTGAGCTCTTGGAGGACCAGGCAAATCTTGCATCTCTGCCTCCCCCAGAGCCTCCCATAGAGTTAGATATTTGATGAACATTTATGAGACTTAGAAAAGCAGGCAGGTATGAAACATCATGCCTTGGAAGTAGAGGGACGCGGATATCAACAACCCAGAAGCATTTCATCTTCTGAGGAGAGCATGTCCCAGCCCAAGGCTTGGCCACTTTTTCCAATGTGCACGGCTGCAGCAGTCTCATGGGGAAGAATGCCACCTAGTGGAATGGTGTGGGCATAGGCGGTGATGACAGCAGGTCAAAGAAAAAATAAAAGCGGTTTCACACGGATCTTCTTTATAAAAATATACACGCCAATGACAGTAAATAGAATAGTGGGATCTAGACTAACTATCTGTGTAAAGACATGGCCGCAATGAGGTCAATGTGGCATGAATATATAAACTTACCTGTGACGCAGGCTTCTTTGTTTCAAATTGAAGGAAGTCACCTTATCTCATTGCCAATTTAAGCCTGAGGCTCCAGGTTCATAATGCTTACTACATGTTCCTGTGGATGCTATGGTAGTATAATAACTTTAAAATTAAGCTACTATTTTCAATATTATTTAAGCCATTTAGTGTGGAGATGATGAAATTTGTCTATCATGGTAAAATATAAAGGGAGAAATCTCTTTGCTAACGATTCATATAATGAAAGCTATGGAAAAAACTTTTTCATTAAAGCAAACCAATTATTTAAGTATTTTCTGGGTGTTGCAAGGCACTGGTTACTTTTCTGAGACAAGAAAAAAAAAAAAACCCTTTTAGCGGGGCACCGGGAATTGAACTCAGGACCTTGTGCTTACCAGGTAGGCACTGTGCTCCTGAGCTACATCTCCACCCTCCCTGCCAAAAAACTTTCAAGAACAGAAAATCTCAAGTCAAAATTGCACAGTGCTTATCTTTATCCCTTCAAATTTAAATTAGATAGTAGTGATCAAACTGAATGTAAGGAAATCCCTACGTTTCCTCTAACATTAGATAAGTGTACTACTTATTTCTATTGCTTTATGGAAAGCAACAGTTAATGTTTAATTGTTTGATCAACCTTACATGCCTATATTTGTTTAACTGAGTAACCAACTTGAAGATAGTAATATGTAATACAACAACCACTGTTAATTTCCTATCACCTTGTCTGAAATTCTGTATTGCTTCTACTGTTTTGGTGTTGTTTTATTTATGTCGGTTTGTTTGCTAATATGTTTTCATTCTTTTACCTTTAAAAAAAGAATAGAGGGGCTGCGGATTACCTCCCTGGCACAGCGCCTGCCTGGCAAGCAGAAGGTCGTGAGTTTGATTCCCGGTACCGGAAAAAACAAACAAACCAAACCAAACAAAAGAAAAAATAGAATAAGCCCCTGCTGCTCACGCTCACACATAGCAGGTCTGACAACACCTGTGGGTTACATACCTCCACTCGGTCTGACTGAAGGGACATTCTTGCTGTCTATACAGCATGCTAGAGCTGAGCACTATGGACTCAGTTTCATGGGATCACAGAGATTTAATGGTGCCAAAGGTTTGACACCTAGCTTGAGAAGCCCATTCTGCATAAGTAATTTTGAAAAACACGACTTTTTTTTCAGTCCTGGCCAGCGTAACTAGAGAAACTGCAGGGTTCAAGAGGCAACACCTCAGCAGCTTTTAAACACTAGTATAAATAAAAGGGGTCAGGGTAAAGTGGGATAATCTCCAAAGCACTTTTCACCTAACATGCTGCAAGTTTCTGACTGTCTTACTTTCTCTTTGCTGAGAGACACAACACCCAACAGTCACAACCTCTAAAGAGAAAAGATTTATTGTGGCTCACAGTTTGCAGACATCTTAGTGCATCGTCAGCTGGCTCCAAAGCAGGGCGGCATGGCAGAGGGACATAGCAGAGGAGAAACAGCTCATGCATGGCATGGTGGCAGGAAGGAGAGCGCTATCAAGGGAGCGGGGAGGGAGATAAATATCCAGGCCACATCCCATTCATGAATGTCACACCCCCCTGAGCCAGTCACTTCCCCAAAGCCCCAACTATGAAGGCATGAAGTTCTGAGGGGACCTCTAGATATAAACTGTAACACTAACTGACCTCTTTCTTTGCTTGTTCCAACTTGGCCAAACCTACGGATTCTAGTTGTAATAATACTCTTAGAATCTAGCTCTGGCAATTTCATATTTCTCCTCCAACCCTGGTCAAAAACCTTCAATGTCTCCATACTACCTACTGAAAAAAAAGTTGTACACCTTGTACTGCATTTAAGGCCCACAGAAATGTGCTCCCAACCTACCTTTCTGTATTTGACATAATTTTACTATCATGAGCCTGTGCTCCAGCCAAGCTAAATTTCTCACTGTTCAGGAATATTAAGATACGTTTTCATTTTTCTAGAGGTGGAAAAAATAAGATCACCCTCAAAGGTCATTAAAATCATGGCCATGTGCTTTAAAAGCCACATCCGGAAGAGAAGTATCCTCAGATTTGCTCGCACAGAAGATGCTGCCATTGAAGGATGATTCAAAATTCATTCCTCTCAGCAACCAACCTGGATTACTCTCATGCCTGTTCTATACTGACTAGTCCACTGCTTTCTTAACATTTCTGTAATGTGACATTTCATTGGTTCTGCTCAGAACAACTTTTTGTATTATTTTTGTAAAACTCACCCACTCCCTCCTCAAAGTGCTGCAAGTTTTCAAAAAGTTAAAATTAAGTAAAATAAATTTGGCTGTGAGAATTTTAGAACAAATTTGTGAGACATTTTGAAATCTTATGATATACACTGGAATGTGCCAAAGATGAAGCTGAGAATCAGTCTTGGCTAATATGTTCATCTCTCCAAATTTACTGTTTCCACCTACAAAATAGGAACTACTGCTGTGCCTATTTTCTCCCAAGTCTCCCAGTCTGGATATTATGAGAACACATGGCATATATAAAGAACTTTGCATTCCCCAGAATAAAAGAGGTATATATAATCCACATAAAGCAACTTAGCAATAACGCTATCTCCTTATGCTAGTAAACACCCTAAATATTCCCAACAAAATATGAGGCAAAATCACATTGCCTAACAACATAAAGATGTAAAATTATTTCAAGCTACAGAAAGGCATTTGTGTTACTGAACCTACCTTTGGTGGTCACAATGTTTGGGAAGGTGTAGGTCCAACATTCAACTAGAATTGCCCTTGGGAAGGAACTGGCCTTCAGGACTGGCGTTATTGTCTGTGAACAAAGGAGTCCCTTTAAAAGTGGGGATGGGAGTACAGGATTTTGAGAAGATAATATGTAATCATTTCTTGTAGGTTAAATGCTTTTACATAGAGATTAGAAGGAAGCCCGGGGAGAAGAAGCTGGAAAAGAAACATAAGGCTCCCTTGTCAGGAGTACATTTTGTCTCACAAAGCTATTTTGTTTGCAGTCATAATTCAGTGAATTCTTTTTGATAGAATTTTTTTATTTCAACTGTCTCTAGGAGCTTGAAATTCTCCAACATTGTTCTGTAATGCACTATAATTAAGAGTTCTACAAGTCACCAGAGTGCTAGACCAAAGGGAAGGTAACAGATAATCCAGGTGTCTTAGTTACTTTTCTTTCTTGCTGAGACAAAATACCTGACACCCAAAATTAAGGAAGGAAAGGTTTATTTAGGAAACAGTTAGTGAAGGTTTCAGTCCATACTTGGCTGGCTCCAAGGCAGAATGGCACATGGCAGAAGGCAAACGTTCATGGCGGCAGAACACATCAAAGGCAACAAGTACAAAAGAGAGGAATGGTGGCATGCAGCCTCTTTCTCTCCCTTACATTGTATGCAAACTGTCGGCCCCAGGGCAGGTGTAGCATTCACACCCATAATTCCAACATTGGACCATGAATCAATCATAACTGTAGAAGCCTGATCCATGACTACATGAGGCTTTGTGGGGACATTCAGACACAAATCATAACACCAGGCTACTGCTTTGCCTCCCTGCTGAAGCCCATTTCAAGTCATCTGGGAAAGAATCAAAATCATTTCAAAAGAATCACAAGAAAGAATCTTTATGGACCAGACACTTGCATCTCTCCAAAATTCATACAGTGAGATCCTGACCTCCAACAGGATGGTGTGAGGAGGTGAACCTTTGGGAAACAATTTAGTCATAAGGTTGATGCTCTCTTGAGTGGGATTCAGTGCCCTTGTTAGAAGAAGCCAGAGAGTTAGCTCATTGTCTTTGTGGCATATGAGTACTCAGCAAGACAGTAGTCCGCAAATCCAAAGAAGGATCTCACCATAACACGATCAAGCTGGGACCCTAATCTCAAACTTCCAGTCTGAGAAATAAATTTCTGTTGTATATAAGTGCTACTGTTTGAATGTGTGCCTCAAAAGTCCATGTGTTGGAAACATACGTCCTCGATGCAACAGTGTTAGAAGATAGGGCCTAATGAGAGATGTGGAAGTGGATTGTCATAAAAGTAAGTTCAGCTTCCTCAGCTTTCTCTTGCTGATTTGCTCTCAGTCTTTCACCCTCTGCCATGTTATGTTACAGCATAGCAGATGCCAGCACCAGGCTGTTGAACGTCCCATCCTCCAGAATTTGAAGACAAATAGACTTCATTTCTTTACAGATAACTCAAGTCCGTGGTATTCTGCTATAGCAACAGAAAATGTACTACGACAATAAGCAACCCAGGTTGTGTTACTTTATTAAAACAGTCCCCGTTGACTAAGGCAGACCCCAAGAATTGAATACCTATCTGAGAACCAGAAAAAATCTCTGGAGATCACTTGTTTCACCCTCTTGCACACAGGAAAGGTATTGTGCTAATTTTCTGTTGGTTAAATATTAAGAAGTCTGTAATCTCAGGTGAAAGTAACTGTGAAGTAAACTAAACACATTGTACTTTCTCAAAAAACATGACTGAATAACTTAAGACCTTATGACTATTTTTGCACATGATAAAAATGTTAACATAAGTTGGTTAGCTAATGTAAAAGAATTAGACAGTCCTTCCTGCTTCATAAGTATTTATTCTTCTTACCCATTTTGTTGAGCAATTGCTTAAATTATTAGGTACCTCTACTCTTATCCAGAATCATGGGTGATTCTGAGCTTTCAGAGATCCATAAGAAGTCATGGAGGATGGATTGCCACTGCATTTCCCCTAGGAATTCCCTTGTGTTCAGAGAAGGGAGTCTAGTTGAAACCAGGCACATCCTCAGAGCCAACTAGATATCACAACAGGAGGCTGCAAGTTCCCCAGACCAGGAGCTAGGCAAAACCAAACAGCACTGCTCTGGACTTCTGAAATCTTTACTACTCTTCTTTCCACACGACACAGGGGTTCAGAAGTTTCACATCTGTCAGAACTTGGGGTGTGAGCTCTTAGATAAGCACAAGGGAAAAATCTCACATCTCTGAAAGAGCTAGCTCTTCATGCAGAAGCTAGTGAATACCTGGATGGAACAGTAAAAAGAAGGTGTGGGATTAGACCTCTTCCAGTCCTAGGGCCCAGGGGGTGAACTGTACTGATCCCTGACCAGCAAGCACTTTGAAACTTACCAATGACTTTCTCCTCTCCACCCCAACTACAGCTGGTCTCCCAACTGCCTTATAAAGTCAGTGCTGTTGGGATGACTTTAGAGTTGAGGAAATTTATGAACATAGAGGTGAGCGAGTGGCCCAGATTCAGGCAGCTGGTAAATACGCAGTAGAGCTAAGATCCAAGCATTCATTTTCATGACAATGCGGGGCCTGTGACAGAAAACAGTTTGCAGTTTTTCTTTGTCCCTATCACCCTTTCTGGAACGCCTCCAGGTTTCAGACCTTGCAGAAAATACAATGTAATCTTCTCTTGCAAACTTTCTGCGCAGTTGTGAAATACACATTCAACAGTGTCCTTGGCATTATGGCCATAGAGGCAATTCTAACTTTTGTGAAATTCCCTCTTCCCTGGTAGATTCCTCAGTATAGAGTTCTGCATCTCCAAAGAGGGACACTGTTCCTATGATTTAGCACCAGTGTCTCTGTCTAAGACCTTGAAAACCAGACAGATGTTTCTTTGTGCTTTATTAGAAAAATTAACCAAGAGTAAATAATTTTGAATATCAACCCTACTGTAGGTTTTATAATGACCAGAGGGTAACCTCATTTATTCAGATCCTAAAATACAGAAATTAGGACTAATTTATATATTTGCAGTATTATGAGAAACATTTTAGCCTAACCAATTAAAGTTATATAATTCTTCACCCTTTCTACCCTAGCAGAGTTCAAGAAAGTGATATAACCCAATAATATAATCCAATCTCCCTCATGTTTGCCTGTATTTTTCATCTTTGAGAGTCTTTCCCCTTAAAGAGCAGTAGTGGATTTATCTGCAAAGGAATTTCTTTGAATCTCTCTCTTCTTCAGAAGTCTCTGAAGTTCATGAAAAAGAAATTTAATCACTATATACTTAGTGTATAGGTAGACTTCTAATCATGAAAATGATGGAGTAGTTTATAAAAGACATTAATAGTCCCACTGAGAATAATAACCAGGTAAACCAGGTTACATTTGAACACGTGGGTTTGAAGGTACTGGAGCAATGACGAGATAACAGGAAAGACAGACAGTGACGCTGTACCAACACCTTCTTCCCTCCAAACGTTTGCTGAGTCTAACCAGGCAAGGGTGCAGGGATAGAAAGGACTAGATTGGGAACCCTGCACTAAGGAGAAGAAAGCCATGGGAACTTTGGATAGTCTCCTGGAAATGACAAAACTTAGAGACTCAAGGAGTAAGGATTCTAGTGGTGAAAAGTGCAGAGGAAGAGAACTAAGTCCAGATTCTTCCAGTTTCCCTCTCAAGCTTGTTACCTAATTCTGAGACTATAATAACCAAAAAACAAAGAAATAAGCTGCTGAACTGGATTTTATGCTTGAAAAAATATCATTCAAAAATGAAGCCAATATTGTGGGAAGGAGGAGTGTCAGCAGCAAAATGAGAGTTTTTGATCCCTCTGAATGACCTATTTTTAGAGTGGATAGAGTACTGGAATATTTTAAAATCATACACAATACCCACAACAAAACTAGGTGCTTAGATATATCAATAAACCCAAAATATGAACAGGTGGAAAGAATCCATTAACATGTACGTGATAATACAGTACTGGTACCTACTTAGTGGAAGCAGAAAAGATAAATGGGAGCATCTGAAATACTTGAAAATAAGAGTACTCCCAAATATTCAACATGTACCTTACTTGCAAAGCACAGCAGAACATTTTGACAGCAACAGTTTTAAGAAGGAGCAGTTTTGCACATTCCAAGGTGTGAGAAACTATAGAAATCTGAAGGGCTGGAGTGGTCGGGAGTCCAGAAAAAAAAATCTAAATAATTGACTAGGCAAGAGTCACCTTCCTCCTTGAGTAAGCTAGAAGAAGCATCATTCCCACAGTGAAGACCAAAAAAAGCCCAACTATCTTCAAATTCATGGATTTCTTTCAACATACTGGAGAGCTGAGTTTGCAGAGCAACAAAACTGCCCCAAATCTGAGGAGATATTGTCCCTACAGGAAGAGATAAGATGTGTACAGTCTCTTATCTGGGGCAAGCTTACCAAATCAGTGGGAAAAATTCAGCTAGAAACATTCACAAATTGGTGAAGGTAAATTATGTGCTGATGCAACAGTGTGAAGCCCCTGAGGGCCTCAGAAATTGGAGGAGTTGCACTCCTTCAGGTTCTTTCTCCTTGGACCCTACTGGGTGCTTCAAAGAAATAACAGAGCCTTTAAAATGAACTCATTGTAGGGCAGATCTAGGAGAGAGGAAAACCAGTCATGCAGGAGAGTTAAGAATAGGATCCTATGCATTTTTCCTACCTCAGCTAGGAAAAAGGCCTTACTTTATGAGAGTGGTGGACAGTGAACTTTGTCCCCATTAACACACTTTGGGAAACTCACTGCACTTAGGAGGAAGAAAAGGGAAAAACTACTCCTGGAGGGAGGGTGCAAAGAAGCACCAAGCCCAGAACTACATAAGGGAAAAGGCAAAAGATGAGAAGGCCATGCCTCTGACATGCTGGGTTTAAACAGAAAATATCATTCTCTCAGTTCCCCACACCACAAAGCAAACAAGTCCAGTTACAAAAGTACTGCTTGGTGGGGTCAAAGGAAAAAGGAGAGCATTGAAGACCATCTGGGGCATACAGTATAAAAGAAAAACCTAAAGCTCATTGTTGAAAAGACATGCTCTGGAAGAGCAACTGTCACCCTAAACATAAGGAATCACTAGAGGAATTTTAGGCCTGTGGGTTCACTAACGGCAGACACAGCAACAATCACCTCAAACCCAGTCCAACTCCTAATTAAGTTAACCCAAAGCTCTGCACTAAACATGCAGCAGAAGGAAGTGTGTGATGCCTGATTCTAAGCATCAGCTGTGCACCTCAGTCTTTACCACCCTACATAAGATGCTTGGCTTCAGACAAACAAATAGGAAAGCAAACAAGGAAAATGCCGACACAAAATGGCAAAAAAAAAATCACACTCCCAGGAAATAAAGCAGCATCAGAACCAGAATCTGACAGGACAGCAGTGAACCTAAAAGACAAAAGAAATTAAATAATTATGACTAACATGTTAAAGGCTCTAATAGGAAACTTGAACATCATGCAAAATCAGCAGGTAGCCGAAGCAGAGAAATGGAAATTGTAAGAAATACCTAAATAGAAATGCCAGAGTGGGAGACATTTCAACAGCAGAAGGGCATAATAACTTCAACAGGATAATCAGTGGGCTCAAAATAACCAAAGAAAGAATCAATGAACACGGAGACCAGTCAACAGGAATTGCACAGATTGAAACAGAAAGAGACTAGGAAACACCCAAAAGAATTCTAAGACAATACATATCAGTGTAATATGAGTACAACTGTAATCCCACAAGGTAAGGGGATGGGACAGAATTTATTTTTATTATGTTCTAATTTATGAAGACCATAACGGATGAAAATTTCCTAAAATTTAATGATAGACACCATCCCATGGGTCTAAGAAGCTCAAAGCTCCTAATAAACCATCCACAGGGATATCACACTCAACTTGCTGAAAATAAAGTATAGGAGGAAATCTTAAAAGCAGTATGTGTTAGTTTTTCATTATTACATTAAAATACCTGAGGCAGATTAATATCATAAATAAAAGAGGATTTTTTAGCTCACAGTTTGGAGCTTCAAGGGCATTGTGCTGGAATGTGCTCAGTATCGATGCGAGCACTGCTGCTTGCTTCATGTCATGGTGGAGGCAGCGGGTGGCAGCGTATGTGGGAGCTCGAAATTACAGGACAAACAGGAAGCAGAGAGCTTGCTGAGACCAGGTTAGGCTCTGAGGAGAACCTTCCTGCAAGAACCACCAATGAGTTGCAGGCAAACAAACTTAATCCATTCAGGGGTAAGGTTCTCCTGACCTCCCACTGGGTCCACTGTCTAAGGGTCCTGCCCTTTCGACATTGCTACACTCATCAAGATTCCAGTGCCTGAAACCTTGGAGGCGACATACTTCAGTCATACCCAGCCATAGCACAGACTGAGGAAAAAGTGACACATCCTATAAAGGAAAAAGGGATAAATATTATATATTTCTTGTCACAAATTATGTAAGTCAGAATTGTTTTAAACCCAAAGGAAAAATATCTTGATGAGATGAAGGTGGCATTGCTGGTGAAAACAGTTTGCCAGTTAGTTTCTTCAAATGTTAAATACAAATTTACCAGGTAAACCAGAAATTTCAATACTAGGTAACAAATAAAATGAAAACATATTCCCACACAAAGACTGATGAGCACACCTATTACTCAGTAGCCAAAAAGTGGAAAGAGCCTAAATGTTTATAAGCTTCTGAACAGATGAACAAAATGTGGTATCCATAAAATTGAGTGCTACTTAACAACACAGAGGAACAGAATAGTGATACCTGCTACATGGATGAACCTCAAAAACATTACACTCAGTGAAAGAAGCCAGATCGAGAAAACCAAATACTGTATGAATCCATTATAGGAAATTCCAAACATGACAAATCTATAAAGACAAAAAGCAAATTAGTGGATGCCTGGGGTTGGAGGAGGGAAGGTGACCGATTATAAACAGGCACGAACAACGTGTGGGGATGATAGCAATGTTTGAAATGTGGATTATGCTGATGTTTGCACAACCCTAAATGCACTAAAAATTATTGCATTTACACTTAATAGGCTGAATTTTATGGCACTGTAATTATATCTTTATAAGGCTGATTTTTAAAATGAAGAATACTTTCTTAATAAAAAAAAACAAATAATAATAGAATCAATAATACATAAGTTTTTCTGGCCAAAAAAATATAGATGGAAACATCAGTCTTTACAAACAAGAGTGCTTAAAAGAAATAAATGAAATTAAAATAAACTGATTTTTCTTATATTTAATTGATCTACAATATAACTAACTGTCAAAAGCACACAGTAGTGAAATATTGCTCTAAAGTAGCTATAGTAATATGAAGGAAAATGACTATAGAACAAGGATATTATCAGAAATAAACAAGAACATTGTGCAACAATAAAGAAGTCAATTCACCAGTAAGATATAAAAACGTAATCGAGTGTGCATTTATCAGACCTTAACATACATTAGACAGGGGCTGGGGATTTAGCTCAGCGGCAAAAGCGCCTGCCTGGCAAGCGCAAGGTCGTGAGTTCGGTTCCCGGTACCAGAGAAAAACCAAAAAAACAAAAAAAAACCAAACAAACAAACAAACAAAAAAACAAAAACATACATTAGACAAAATATGACACTTCTGAAATATATGAAGACAAATACACAAGTATAACTGGAGAGTTTACTCCTCCTCTTTCTGCATTTGGTATAAAATATAGGCAGAAAATTAGTTAGGACATAATTTACCTGAACAGCACTATCATCTAACCTGACTTAACTGATGCACATTAAGAAAAATTATACCCAACATGATCTTCTCAGCTTCACATGGAAAATTCCTAAAGAGCAACCATATTGGGACTTAAAAAACCTGAACAAATTTGAGAAAAAAGAATAGATATAATTAAAAGTGGGTCCATAATGGAGATCAGTAAAACAATGATATCTATAAAAGATATTGTTAAAAGAACAAAAAGACTGATCAGCGAATGGGAAAATAATATTTGGGAATCACATATCTGGAGGACTTGTAACTAAAATATATGAATAACTCGCAAAACTCAAAAATAACAGTAGTCTGCACAGTGTGGCACTGGAGGTACAGACACAGAGCAAAGAACAGAATGCCAGCAGAAATAAACCCAACCGATTTTTGGCAAAGGCACAAAACTGTTTCCGTGCAAGAGACATAGACTTTCCAATAAATGAAGAAATTGTATACTGACAAAAAAAAAATTTAAGGAGAGAGATAGATTAGATGGCTGAATAAAGGCACCTAGCATTCACCTGCTCCTCCAAAAAGAAAAATCAAGGCAACAGGTGTATGGCTGCATATTGAGGTGAGTGACTGAAAAACACTGAAATTCAACAGCAGGGAAAAGGAAATTTTGTAAAACCCAAAGACCTGGGGCAACTGCAGAGTAAGAGAAATAAAGTACCCCAGCATGGGACCCAGTGCCACAGCCAGGGAAAGGGGCATCATCCCTCTACAGGAGTCAAGCTGAAAGAACGTTGTTCAGCAAACCCTTGTCAGTGAAGATGCTGGAAATTCTGGCTTTGGGAAGTTTTGCGGCCTTCGCAAGTTTCAAAGTGTAAGTAGATAAGATGCATGAACTTTGAAGATATCAATGTGTAATACAACAAGTATATTGTTGTTAATTTCCTACCACTTTGTTTGTAACTCTGTATTATCTGTACTGTTCTTTTGCTATTTTGTAAAAGGTTGTCTGTCTGTTAATGTTTTCCTGCTTTTATTTTTAAAATTAAAAAATAAAATGAACTAAAGGAAATAAAAAAAGATGCATGAACTTGGTTCTGGGTCCTTAAGGTGGTACGCTGGGGCCCTCTTGTGCAGTGCTGCTGGGGTCCAGGTTGCTGCCCTGCCCCTGGGGAGCACGGCCTAATAGAGTTTGGAGAGAGGCTCTGCCCAGTGCCAGCCGCGCTCCACCCTCCCTTGCTCCCGTGGGGCTCTCAGCCGAGAGGCATTCTTGCCCAGTTCCAGCTGGAAGCCACTCTGACTCCCGCCCTGGCGGGCACCACAGCTGGAAGAACTGTGGAGCAGACAAGTGCCTGGTCATGCTTCCTCCCTAGGCACGCAGAGCTGGGCACGGGCCTGAGGCTCTGCTGTAGGGCAGGATGCCCACAGCAAGGGCAGCGAGGAATGACGCAACGTTTGCCGCCACAGCACCTACACCGGTCCCACCCCACTCCCCAGCCGATTCTACACCTCCAGGACCACGCGCTGCGGACGAGACTGGGTGTGAGCACCACAGAGGGGGTGCTGTGGTTTCTGCCCCCACCTCTCCCTCAAACAACCGGACCGCACCCCGGTGTAATCAGAGGACAAGTGCTCTGGTTCCTCACCGCTGCTGGAGCAGCCGCACCAGAAATCCACTTAAGTAAGGATCGACACTGCCTCAACAAACCACCAGCACCTTCTAGGGGCCACCATTAGTGTTGGAAGAACCCACACGAGGTGGCACACACACACTCTGACGTCCACACCACAACTCCTGAACTGCTGGTGTCTGCACTCTTGCACAACGTGCAAAGGCAGTGGGTCTTCCTGACTGTGACACAGTATGTACCATACCTGAACTTACAAACCACAGCCAAAGAAGCTTCAGGGAAATTACGCTATGGTGCTCCGTTGGAAACAACAAACCCATACCCCAAAACACACTGTCAGGAGAAAGCTGCTTGCTAAGGCCATTCCATAAAAATGGGAGAGCTAGCCATTCAACCAAATGCACAAATCGCAACAAGGGACACAAGGAATACAAACTGACCAGGTATTATAGCACCTCCTAAAGAGTATAGCTCTCTAGTAACAGATTTCCAAGATAGTGCAATGGATGAAACGCCTGACAAAGAATTCAGAAGAATGATTTTTCAAAAGCTCAATGAGATCCAAGAGAATACAGATAAATTAAGTGTAATCAGAAAGATAATGCAGGATATGAATGAGAAATTCAACAGAGAGACACTTAGAAAAAGAACCTCTCAGAAAACTTGGAAATGAGGAGCTCAATCAGTTGAATAAAAAATTCAGTTGACATTGTCAACAACAGACTAGATCAATCAGAAGGTACTTCAAAATATCTCATTCAGATAAAAATAAAGAAAAACCAAGAAAAAAATGAAGAGAGCATTTAAGATCTTTGGGATATCATTAAAAGATTAAATATTCATAGTAATGGTATAACTCAAGAGGAAAGAAAAGGTTAAGGGCATAGAAAACCTATTCAATGAGGTAATAGTGGAAAGCTCCCTAATCTTAGAAAAGACATGAACATCCAGGTATAGGAGGCCTCCAGAACTCCACAAGAAAAGGTCTTTACCAGGACATATTGTAGTCAAACTGTCACAAGTACAATTTAAAGAGAATTTTAAAAGGGTTAATGGATAAGATCAATAACCAATGTATTCATGTATGGAAATATCAGAGAAAACCCTATTAATTTGTATACTTAATATGTATTAACAAAATAAGGAAAAACAAAAACAGAACTAAGATATAACTCAGCAACCCCATTTCTGGGTATATATCCAAAAGAAATTAAATCAGATCTTACAGAGACACCTGTAATGCCATATGCATTACAGCATTATTCACAGAAGCCAAGATATGGAAATAACTCAGACGTCCTTCGCCAGACAAATGGACAAAGAAAATGTGGAATACTGACAGCCCAAAAAAGAAGGCAAACATACCACTTTTGACAACATGGATGAACACAGAGATCCTTATATTGACTGAAACAAGCCAATCATAGAAGTACAAATACAACATAACTTTACCTGCTCATATCTAAAATATACTCTTAGAAGCAAAGAAGAGAATGGTTGTTGCCTAGGGGTTGAGAAAGGAGAAAATTGGGGGTTATTTCTGAATATGTGTATTGTTTCACTTATACAGAATGAAAAGTTTCTAGAGACATGCTGTACAACATAGTGCTTACAGCTAACAACACAGTAAGTGCTCTGCACTTAAAATCTGTGAAGCCTTCACATAACTAATGATATGGCTTCTCAGAAAAAAAACCAGAAAAAGAACAAAAGGACCCGAGGGAAGCTTTAGAGGTGTTGATATGTTTACTATCTTGATTGTGGTGATGGTATCACAGGTATGGGCATCTGTCAAGTTCCTCAAATTGCATATATTAAACATGTGAAGTTCTTATTGTATATTCGTTACACTACAATGAGACTACTCTTAAAATAAAGAAAAATAAAAATGAAATTCAAACTCAAATTCAAAATGTGTCATGGACATACATATAAAATGTAAGATTGTAAAACTAAAACACATAGTAGAAAAATCTTCAGACCTACACTCGATCTTAGCCCAAAGACTGAGAAGTGGTAAATTGTCAGACCTAAAACTAGGTAGAGTTTTTACACTTGATTTCAAAAGCATGACCCATAAAAGTAAAAACTGATAAATTGTACCGCATCAAATTCTAAAACTTTTGCACTGTGAAAGCCTGTCAAAGAAATGAAAAGACAAACTACAGACTATCAAAAAATTGCAAATTATGTATCCCACAAGGGACTTGTATCTAGAATACATAAAGAATTATCAAAACTCAGCATTAGAAAACAAATAATGCAATTATAAAATAGGCAAGAGGAATGAAGAAACATTTAACCAAAGATACACAGATGCGTAAGCACATGAAAAGATGTTTAACATTATTAATAATCAGATAAATGCAAATTAAAAACACACCATTACTACAAACTTTTCAAAATGGCCAAAACAACAAAATATTGTGACAACACTAAATGCCTCTGAGGATTTACAGGAAATAGATTACTTATACATTGCTAGTCAGAATGTGAAATGGTGCAACCATCTTGGAAAACAGCTTGGCGGTTTAAGAACTTAAAAGGGGCTTACCAGATGACTCAATCCTACTCTTGTGCACGTATCCCAGAGAAATCAAAATGTGTGCTAGTGCAGAAACTTGTACATGAATATTCCAGCAACTTTATTCACAATAGCCCAAAGCTGAAAACTACTGAAATGTGTCAAGGGTTAAAATATGATACAGTCATACTATGAACAACTATCCAGCCATAAAAAAGAATGAACTATTGATATATGCAATAACTTGAATGAAACTGGGAAATTCAGCTGAGTGAAAAAATCCAATAAACCTAAGTATACTGTGTAGTACTGTGAGTCTAATATAACATTCTTGGAATAACAAAATTATAGAGATAGAAAATAAAATAGACACTGCCACTGGGGAGGGATGTAGGGTAGGATGTTGGTGAGGCTATAAACAGGCAGTACAACCAGAGCTTTGTGGTGATGGGACAATTCTATACCTTGACCGTGGTCTAAGTTACACAAAGTACACATGATAAAATTGCACAAAAACACACACACAAAAGTGTATGCAAAAATGATAAACTCTTAATAGATTCTATGACTATGTTCATTGTAGCAGTCTCAAAATCCTGGCCTTAATATTGTGTCACAGCTCTACAAGATGCCAGTGTTGGAGAAGCCTGACTGAAGGGTACCTGGAGTTTCTTGTACATCCCTTTTGCTACTTCTGAATCTGTAATTATTTCAAAATGAAAAAGGTTTTTGAAAATTAGTGATTAGAAAACAAGTAACCTAATTTCTTCAATGGGCAAAAAGATAAAATTCACCAAAGAAGTTATATTGATGGAAAAAGAGCATATATGCTCAACATTACTATTGAAAATGTGCAAATTAAAACCACAATATCACTACACACTTTAGAATGGCTAAACATTTTCTTAAAAGACTAGCAATAAGAAGTACCAGCAAGGATATGCTGCAGTTGGAACTCTCATCACCTAGCAGGAATGCAAAAATGGTATAGTCACTCTGTGAAAGTTTTGCAGGTTTTTACAAATAATCTATGACCCAGTAATTCACCATGTAACCTAAAAATCCTATCCCTGGATATTTACTCAAGATAAATGAAAATTAAGATTCACAAAAAAACCTCCTGTATACAAATTTTACAATTTTTATTCATACTAGAGGAAAATGAAAGCAAACCAGACATCCCTCAGTGAGGAAGTGACAACCAAATGTGGTACAATACATCCATACAATGGAATACTCAGTAATAAAAAGGGATGGCTACTGATACAGATAATAGCTTGAATGAATCTCCAGGGCATTTTGTTATGTGAAAAAAGCCAGATCCAAAAGTCTACAAACCATATCCCATTTATCTGAGAATTTGGATAGAGGAAAATTATAGAGATGGAGATCAGATATGTGGCTGCCAGAGTTTGGGAATGGGGGAGGGATGAAATGCTACAAAGCAGCATAAGGCAATTTTGTGGGTGATGGAACGTTAAGTATAGTGTCGAATATATGGCTATATGCATTAGTCAAAAGTCTTAAAAGTGCACATCACAAACATCTGCTTTCTGGAACGAGGAAAGGAAAGGAAAGGAAAAGGAAAAGGAAAAGGAAAAGGGAAAGGGAAAGGGAAAAAAGGGCAAGGGAAAGGGAAGGGAAAGGGAAAGGGAAAGGAAAGGAAAGGAAAAGGGAAAGGGAAGGAAAGAGAAAGGGAAAGGGAAAGGGAAGGAAAGGGAAAGGGAAAGGGAAGGAAAGGAAAAGGGAAAGGGAAAGGGAAGGAAAGGAAAAGGGAAAGGGAAAGGGAAAGGGAAGGAAAGGAAAGGAAAAGGGAAAGGGAAGGAAAAGGAAAAGGAAAAGGGAAGGAAAGGGAAAGGAAAAGGGAAAGAAAGGGAAAGGAAAGGGAAAGGGAAAGGGAAAGGGAAAGAAAGGGAAAGGGAAAGGGAAGGAAAAGGGAAAGGGAAAGGGAAGGAAAGGAAAGGAAAAGGGAAAGGGAAGGAAAAGGAAAAGGGAAGGAAAGGGAAAGGGAAAGGGAAAGAAAGGGAAAAGAAAGGGAAAGGGAAAGGGAAAGGGAAAGGGAAAGGGAAAGGGAAAGGGAAAGGGAAAGGAAAGGAAAGGAGAGCTCAACCTCCAGGAACACCCACTTAAGTAGCAATATGTGCTATCAAGGATAGTGGTAGTATAAATTCATACACCCACTCTGGGAAACTATTTGGCAGTATCTGTTAAACAATTTGGCAATATCTGCTAAAATCAAACACATGCACATTCCAACCAATCCTACGTCTGGTCATAAACATATATCCACCAAAGAAAGTATGAGGATTTCATAGTTGCTTTATGTGTAATAACAAAAAAAATTCCAATATCCACAGAGGAATGAATAGGGTCAAATGTTAGAATACTGTGTGGTAACAAAATATATACTACTTATCTGACAACATGGATGAATCTCTCCTCTCCTCTCCTTTCCTCGTTCCAGAAAGCAGAAGTTTGTGATGTGGAATTTTAAGGCTTTTGACTAATGCATATAGCCATATATTCGACACTATACTCAACGTTCCATCACCCCCAAAATTGCCTTATGCTGCTTTTTAGTATTCAATCCCTCCCCCATTCCCAAACTCTGGCAGCCACATATCTGATCTCCAAACAATACTAAGTATAGAATCCACAGAATAATAAGAGTACATAATGTGCTATGGTTTAAATAGGAAGCGTACCTCAAGATCATGTGTTGAAGGTTTGGCCTCCAGCTGGTAGCACTATTGAGGTGACCGGGTCATAGGAACACTAACCACATCAGTGGGTGAAACCATCATTGAGTTCACAGCTAAATGGGCTGTTACTTGTGGGAAGTAGGTCGTGGAGCTATGCCTTTAAGGGTGTATCATGTCGCTGGCCCTTTTCCTTCTGCTTCTTGCCTGCCATGAGTTAAGCAGCTTTCTTCCGCCAGGCCCTTCCAACACTGCAGCCCTTGAAGCAATGGAAGCAGCCTACCATGGACTGACACCTTGGAAACTGATCCAAAAGGAATCATTTCTCTTCTACACTGATTTTTAAGCTATTTTGTCACAGTGATAGAAAGCTGACTAACATGGTAAGATGCAATTTATGTAAGGTAATCAAAGATGTTCCAAGTAAACACAGTGGTTGCCTTTGGGCAGAAGTAGTGAACTGCAAAGGATTACAAGGAGGTCAAGCAGTGCTCTGTTGTTTTAAGAACTGGTTATACTGTAGTGTTGAATTTGGTGATGATTTTTTAATTCATTCACTTAATATTTGTGCATTTTTGTCTGCAAATCATATTTACCTTAAAATATTTTTAAAGTGGCAGGTATATACTTTTCGGTCCTAGTCAGAATTTAGATTTGCTGAAAATATTCTCTGATTACAGTGGGAGGAGAATTATACATGAAAACTCTTGCACATGATTAGACAGAAGGGAAGAAATGTTTGATCATCTACTCTATCATGAATGGAGCCAGAGTTTGTCTCAACCAAGAAAGGTG
This sequence comes from Chinchilla lanigera, assembly GCF_000276665.1. Classification (NCBI taxonomy): domain Eukaryota; kingdom Metazoa; phylum Chordata; class Mammalia; order Rodentia; family Chinchillidae; genus Chinchilla; species Chinchilla lanigera. The sequence goes on along the minus strand of NW_004955498.1, from coordinate 5,780,381 downwards.
TTTTATTTCCCTTTTGAAGATAAAAAAGAATCAAGGACAAGATAATGCTTGGTTTTAACTACGAGAAATAATTCCAACATTTCTAGAAGGAAAAGCTCAGGGAAGATAAGAAGAGAGTAAGGTCTCTATACAGTGTTACAGAAAAAGTTTCAGGATTCATCAGTGTGGGGCATAGGCCTATTTATCTGGCAGTTAGAAATTAAGGGGGAAGAGGAAAAGGACAATAGCTTGAGTAACTGGACGAGGCATACTACGATATGGGGCTCACACTGGCTGGTTCACAAGGAAAATGACCAGATTTATGGGGAATTGAATGGGCTGGGGTATAGTTGATCATTATCTCGGTCTTGGTTTTGCAGCTGCGGAGGAATCCTTATGACCACAGGAGCAACTCGGTTCTGGTGAGGTGATAAGCCTTACTTGGGTGGGAGGGGCTGCTTCAGTTCTCATCACGGGATAATGGTTCCTGCAGGAGGTAGGTGATCTTGTCATTGTGTGGTTTGCAAGGCTCTGCTTTTCCCGGAATCTGAGGTGATTATAGGTTTGAAGATTTCTAAGCATCGGTCTAGTGGGAGTCTGGAACTGGATGCTGTCAAAGCTGGCAAATGAGTGTCCCTGCAAACTCTGAAATTACTTTAGTTACTATTAGCTCCTTGGTCTTGAAGGGGAATGCAATAGACTAGGTAAATTTAGAGCTAATAAACCTTGCAACACAGTTATTCATTAAGTGTTTTATGTGCCTACATGCAGAGATCAACAGGGATCTAATTCAAAATTTTAAGGTAATAAAAGAGACAAAATACTGAGTTCCCTTGTCTCCTTTTTACTTATCTTTATGTCTTCTACCCTACATCAGGGACACTCTAAAAGCCAAGTTCCCAGGTGCTAGCAGAGGGACAAATTTACAAGCAGGCCTTTCTTAGGACAGCAATCTCACCCTGTTAACATTAACTTGTTATTGCCTACTACTCAGTGTTTCTAACCCAAAATCACAGGAATCTTTAAAATATGCCATTTCACACAATCACCAGCCCAATGTTAAAATAAGAGCATGTTGTATTTATAGTTACATACTCTGCACACCGGGTGTATTTGTGACAAAGAGAGTACTTTTGTTGAGCAATGAGAACTGAATCCTCCTCCTCCAACTTCACACATTGATTGATGCCCAGATTTTTCCACAGACTAGGATGTGAACCTTAATTCTCCTGCACTGCCAACATACCTCGGGCACCAAGTGCTGTAAGGCATAGCGTCATCACAATGTACCCTCTAGCCCTGCCCCTTTGTCCTGATACTGGACAATAGATAGCAAAAGGGTTACAGAAAACTATTCCAATAGAGGGCCATCTAACCATACCAGGAACATGTACAGAATTGACTGTGAGCCTTTGACATATATCTCTTCAAACCCAAACTAAATGTAGCCCAACTTAATGTCTAATGTCCCCTTAGTGGGATTTCCAATATCCCCATAGCCATTGCATTGCTATCAAACACGAACACAGTGTGATGGAGATAGCACAGTGGGAAGGGAAATGTCCCAAAGCAACTATGTGTAAAACGTCTTTTGGAGATTTCATAAACCATACGAATATAAAACCACAGTGCTAGGGCCACTTCCGGGCCTGTGAAAGTGAGTGATCCTGAAGCTTAATCTTTTAACTGTGTTCACATCATTGTGCATCTGTGTCTGATCCAGAGATACAAAATAAAGAGTAAAAGTACAGAGCATAGCCAAGACGTGAAACCTAGCATAGAGTTCCCTGGACACTGAGTGGAAAGTTGGATGAGTGATCAGAAACGCCTATGGGTGTTTTACACCATAGGCACAGAGGTATTTTGCTGGGCAGGCATAAAATTGAATTAAAGAGCAAAATAAAAGATAGGTAACAGGAAACAGAAAGAAATTTTGTAAACGGGAAAGGGCCAAAATGGTGGATGGAGGAGGGTGGGGCAGACGCTGAAAAAGAACTAAGATGTGCCAAGTACATGCACCAACACCCCACAATGAGTATAATTATTATGTACCACAGACATGTAGCAACGAAGAAAATCACGGAATTGAGCAATCCAGGAATCAAAGAGACAGCTAAGACAGTCCCCTAATTTGGTCAAGACTGAAATCCCAAACAGTACAGTCAAGCATCAAATGAGCTGGGATAAAAAAGAATCAACAGCAAGATAACTCTGGGTTTCACCAACCACTCACCATCTGCGGAGGTAGAGAGCAAATCATCACAGTTGAAGCCAAAAGGAATAACGGAGTTCTACCTTAATCACTTACTGTGCAACCTGAGGAAAATCACTTTCTCTCTCTGAATCTCAGCGTCCTCAACTCTAAAGTGTAGAGAATGATAACATGGGTCCAGGAACCCAGGGAGAATTTTGTGTGACATCAGGATGAGAAAAGGGACCAGTTAGGCACTCTTAGCCAGAACATGGCACAAAAACACAGGACAAGCACACTATAAACTGCAAAGCCTTGGAAGAGTGCTAGCTTTGCTTTACCAGGGAGAGGATAGCTCGGAAGCCAAGTCTAGCTACCTCTCTGTCTAAGCTGGCATGCTCAGCAAACATCCACTCGCACTGATTCTCACCCTCATTACAAGCAGTGTAAAGCAGCAGTCTTGGTATTTTCAGGGAAAATTGGCAGTACTACTTTGGGATACATTTGATATGATTAGCGATCATTTCAAAAAACACAAAATACTCTGAAAAGTAGTTTTGCTAGGGAAGAAGCAGGAAGGGGGGAGGGACAAGAGTAATCCTCAGAATGTCTAAGTGAGACAGATGAAAACAAGGGCAGATTTGCTGATTGTAGATGACACTTGCATCCCTATCGGTTCCCCATCAACCTTGTCCCAGTCCAGCTCTATCCTATTAGTGTATATGGAAGTAAAGGGGTATGAGGTTTTCAGTCACATGACTCTGAACTATAGAGATCCCCACAAGCAAATGACAAACTTGCTGATAGGAACCCTGGAACCTCAGCCATTCTGGAGAATTTGTAAGCAGGACTCTCAGTGTGAGCATGAAAATGTATTTATTGGACTTGGCATTCCAACAGCAGCATTAGGAATGGAAATTTAAGCGTGGTGTCTTTGAACAACTGTGAGACACGGCAGGCTTTCAATCTTCCTGCCAATTTGGCCTCTCCTCTCACTCGAGAGACAGCAAAAATCAGTGAAATAAGTGGAGCTGACTCTGTTGGGTGTCACAACAAAGTGTTTTGTGAAATGTACACGTTTTTGATTCAAGTATACCAGATCTTCCTGCAACGTGAAGGGAGGTGTGGGCCAACCCACAGACAAATAGCACAGTTCAAAGTTCCTGAATCTTTTCACACTGGCAACAGAAGGGTCTGGTCACCGAATCTGTGCCCCCACTTTGCAAATGGGGAACGTGATGTATAGCCAACTGGCTTGGTCGAGAACGTACTCAGAACCCAGGAAGGAGTGTAACTCAAGGCAACGGGCTGGCGGGTCTGGGACCAGGCTCAGCATGTATGTCCTATGTAACCAACTTGTTTGGCAGCTGTGCGAGCTCTGGGTTGGCCCATACTAAATTTCAGTACCAGATCCCTTGCCAGCCAACTGTGAGAGCTCAGCCAAGTCCCCTGTCCTCTGCACTCTCAGTTTCCTTGTCTACCAAATGAAACTAAAGGTACTTATCTCAACAGGTCAATTCAAGTACCAAAAGAAAGAAAATGTAGGAAATGCCTCTGCCTCCACTTCCTTTCATCAAACTACTCTTTCATTTTTTCTTCTGATCTGCTCTCCCAGCCTATAGCTGACTTCTCAGGAGTGGACTCCTATATCACAACCTTCAAAATCCTGTCCATTATTTGGTGCACCGCTCAGAGCCACCCTCTCTCAGGAGGATTCCTGGTCCCCCCGTGAGGTGCATCCTGGCCTCTCTTGAAGCCTTCTAGCACTTCAGAAATAATTCTTTCTGACCCTGCATGGTGGCACACACCTGCAATGGCAGCACTCTGGGAGACTGAGGCAGGAGGATGGCCAGTTCAAGCCCAGTCTACACAACTTAGGGACTTAGTGAAACACTACCTTAAAAATTAAAGAAATTTTAAAAGGGCTGGAGATCCAACTCAGTGCATGGTGTCTGGTCATGGCCCACATGAGTTCCTGGCATACTTGCCTTTCCTATTTGCACTCGCACACAGCTGACTCTGGGCAGGGCCTGCCTCACTCATCTGCCAAATCCAACATGGATTTGTCCCAGATATCTTGTTTTGGAAGAGATTTTATGAATGCTGGACAAATAAAACAGGACGGTTTACTGCATCATCACTAAACATTTCTTCTGGCAAAGACAGATTCGGAGATACTACAAGAATGAACTGAGCAGGGCACTTGTCTTCGGAGGGAATCTAAGCTATTTGGGTAAGGAGGATGCACACTTACATACTAAGAACAACCCCCCTTCGCCAAGGTAACGCTCCAACAAAAGAACAATGCACATAGGTTCCAGAAAGCAATCAGGATGAAGAAGCGGTGCCTGAAGCTTGGGAGCCTGAACTACAAAGCATTTTTCCTGAATAGAAGCTGGAACTTCAGAAACAAGAGCCTCCCAAGGTTTCAACCGGGGATCAAAGAATTCCATATCAATGGTACACGTGACAAAGCACTTTGTGGGTGCCAAGCAGTGCTTCTTAAATGAAGATTACTTCCCCCTAATAGGACACTTCAAAGTGTTTGGAGCTACTTTGGACTGTCACAACTTGGAGGAAGTGCCACTTCTATCTAGTGGGTAGAAATCAGAGATTCTGCTAAATGTCCTACAATGCACAGGATAGCCTTTACAACAAGCAAGGATCTGGCCCGCATTGAGAGAGCTGAGGCCAATAAAATCAATCCTTTAATAATATCTACCAGGTAGTCATACATCTCACATCAACAACACAGTTTCTTTCAGTAAGATGTGTCTTTCACCAGCCAAGAAAACAAAGCGAAATTTTGCTGCAGCAAAAGAATAGGGCTGAGTCTGACACTTGTATTCACCCACCGTGGCATGTGGTTGGAACTCTGATAGTCTGGTCAACTCTTTGTACGATCAAACTGACAGATGTGGACTTTGTTGAAGCCCTTGACTGTCTGTCCAAAGAGACCACTATTATAATTGCAAAACAGCCCTGACATTAGTGGCTCCATAGTAGCATGAATGGCGGCACCTGTAATTATTCTGGTGATGATAGGTTTCACTGTAATTTCACATGGAGTGGTGCATCTCCCAATATATCTACCTTGTGAGTAAGATAAGAAGCAGAACAGGTAAGGCAAATGTTAAAAATTTCTTGTTAAGGGTATAATAAAATGAGGAGAATAAAGCACAGTATACCTCTCCTACAAGGTCAACAAACTTATCAATAACTCCTTAATTCAAAAAGTAGCATAAAGCAGGGGATTTCTGATCCCCAAGGAAAGCTTAGTACACAAAAGGCAGTTTATCATGGCTTTCTCTGCCTTGCTGAGCAATGAAAACTAACAAAGGAAATTGTTGCAAGCTGAATTTCTTGATTTTTTTGAGCTGGGGTCTCACTCTGTAGTTCAGGCCAACCTGAACTCACGAGGTAGCCCAAATTGGCCTTGAACTTTCTGCAGTCCTACTGCCTCAGCCTGGGACCTTGCTTTATGTTAACAGTTGCTAGTCAGAAACGCATTCCCCCCACCCTAACCAGAAACATTTAGTAACATCCAGAGGCACTGTTAGGTTGTTGCAAGTCTAAGGCAGGGGAGCTACTAGTAGAATCCAGGAGACAGAGGTCAGAGATGCTGCCAGCTTCCGACCATGCACAGGATAGCTCTGCACACAGCAAGGAGGACACGGAGCCTGATATCAACAGTGCTGTGGTTGAAAAACTCCATGGACGAACTCCTTCACGTTATAATCTATCTTTCTTCACATTCACAAACACAGCCTCTCCCATGCTAGATCAGTGGGGTCGTGGAAGATACAAAGCATTGTGGGAAAGCTGGGAACACTGTAGGAAAAAAAATTGTGGGAAAGACAGGAATCACAAAAGGAGAATCACGGGAAAGCACAGAAAATGGTAGGAAAGACAGGAAAATTGGGAGACAGGACAATAGTGGGAGCAAGCTACGTTTTCATGGAAAGAAGAATTAGGAATGTATCTGTCTTAACATCCCTCCTTACTTATCCGGCATCCTGGGAGATATGTCTTGAGAGAGTCAGCAAGCTGAAGAAGGCAGGAACGATTAGAGCAGGCAAAGGAGGGAAGCATTCTACGATGTATCCACCTCCTACTCTCAGCCCCTCATTTCACACTCACACTCGCCCCACGCTGCAGCGAACTTTCCGCCCTGGAAGCTCTCCGTGTGTGCAGCCACCCATCACGCACTAACTGCACTTCCAGGTGCAGTGGGATGCGACGGCCAGCAGAGGGCACAGCAAGGGATCGGGCGTCTGTGACAGGCTCAGACACGGAGGCGAGTCATTTCATCCATACAGCGGACCTTCCCCAAAGCTCCCTCCGAGCACCTCCTACAAACATTCTCGTCGGGTGCGTAAGGCCGCCTTTGCATCATTTTGTCTTCACCCCACCTTCCTTCAGAGGCAGCGCGTCCACGCCTGTGGGTGTGGGCACCTCACCTTCTCCCTCTGGGTCGTCAGCGGGAGCTACTCTGCTGCCCGGCTCAGGGTAGCATGTGGGCAAACAGACTGGAGGGATCTGGCCCCAGAGCCCTTCTCTCCCCACACCCTGCCCGCAATGATCCTACAGCGACCTCGCAGCCTCTCTGCAAACTTCGCTGTACAGCCAGCCACAAGACCAGGAAGCTTCATAGGAAGCCAAGAGGAAGAGGCAGGCATAAGGTACGGCCAGAGGAAAAGAGCCAGGTGATGAGCGCGGAAGGACGGGAGCACACCGCAGGGCCGGGCCGCTGGCCGTGGAGGGCCGTTCCTGAGCAGCTCAGGGACCTGCCTTTTGCTCGCCCACCCCTGATCCATCAGAGGCAGGCAGAGGTCTGGGGGTGGGGTGGCCACT
>NW_004955498.1:5754213-5755446 GCF_000276665.1 Chinchilla lanigera | reverse complement strand
AACAAATGGTCCTGAATACTGCTCTGCTAGAGTGAAGTTGTCTTGAAAAGAGATAGATCATGTTTTTGTCGATTTCTTAGCAGTTTCTGCTGGTTGGAATATTAAGAACAGTTTCTGTGGGTTGGCATGAACATTAGGGGCTTCTCCCCAGAGGAAGTCTGGAATGACTGGCTCGTGAGAACCAGAAGGTAGTAGTTGTCCATCCCTGGCAAGAGACCAGCCTGACTTTGAGGTATGTCTCTTCAGGGATGTGGGAGGTTGGGCCAGGGAAGCTCTGCTACTGGTCAGAAACTTCTGGCAACATTGGGTGCAGAGGAGCCATGAGGAAAGAATCTCCTGTTTCAAGATGCCGTGAGCAGCTGGATGTGGTGGTGCACTCCCCAAATCCCAGCACTCCAGGAGACTGAGGCAGGAGGATTGCAAGTTGGAGCCCAGCTTGAGCAATTTAGCATGACCCTGTGTCAAAGTGAAAAAGGGCTGAGGATGGAGGTTGTTGAAGGCCCTGGGTTCAGTACACACACACACACACACACACACACACACACCACACGCAAAGCTAGCTGAATGGTGTGATGCAGTACCCAGGTCAGGAGCCAGGCTTGTCTGTTTCCTGAGCAGCAGCCAAGTCTCAGAGGACCAGATCTTCTGGCCTTGCCCTCAAAACTGGTAGCAAAATCCTTGGCTGCGTGGGGCATGATGCTGCAGCTTCAAAGGGAAGAGGGCAGTGGGACCGAAGTGAGTCTAAGCCATGACACAACTAGTATGGAAGGTGAGAAAGAAACAGAGGTGCAGTTCTCATTTCTATCATTTATTTCCCCCCAGGTTTCTGCTGGTTTTATCAAGACTAGAACAGGTTCATTACTGGGAAAGGGTGACTCACAGTGTTATTGTAGATTGGGCCTGTCCTTCACCTGTTCACACATCACAGACTTGGAGTCTGAGGAGCCCTCCTGCTCCTCCTCATTGGAATACTCATCTGGGGTCTTGGCAGAGAGGGCGGTCAGCACAATGGAATAGCAAGTGTTGTACAAAGTCATCACAGCACAGTGATCACGGTAACCTGGGGCGCTGCTGGGCCCTTCCCCCTCACCCTTTACTGTGGCGGTGGCTGGAGCCGCACACGTGACATTCCTAGCGGTGCCCTCCCCACTTGGGCCACTTGGCGCCTGAGGAGGCTGGTTATCTAAGCCATTCCCAGTGATGCTTTTCAGAGCCCATATGCCGGAGGACACC
>NW_004955498.1:5751624-5753423 GCF_000276665.1 Chinchilla lanigera | reverse complement strand
GTTCGGTTCCCGGTACTGGAGAAAAAAAAAAAAAAAAAAGAAACGAAAGGAAAATGCTCAAAAGTAAAAGGCAACTGGGGTGTGGGAAAAGAGAGGGGAAAGAAGGGGAAATTATGTAAGTATGCATATACAGGATAGCTAACATAGTTGTATTACTGTCTTCTATTGCTCTACAGAAAGGAACAATTAATGCTTACTTGTTTGATCAATCTTATATGTCTCTGTTTTCCTGAGAAACCACTTTGAAGTTATCAATAAGTAATACAACAACCATGGTTAATTTCCTACAACTTTGTCTGTAACTGTTTTGTTTGTATTATCCTTATGCTCTTTTGTCAATGGATGTATGTCTGTTAATATGTTTTCCTTTTATTTTTTAAAATAAAAAAATATAAAGAAAAACATTAACCTACACTTAGCTTTGAAAATCTTTGTGGCTGGTATGAGAGAGATGAGAGAGAGGGCTCTTCTGTAGGGTGACTTTCACTATCACTACCAGAATCACTGCTGTCTATTGGCTCAATAGAATCTGTTACTTTTTGTGCAACTTTAACGAGGAACCTATCCAATGACACTTGCTTTTGCCTCCTTTTGAAGGTTTCATAGAAATGTGACATGGCATTGTCATTAAACCGATTCACTGGGTGCACTGCTACAGCCTTATTTGGTGGTGCTTTACTACAAAATTTTGTAATTTTTCCCACATTTGACACATCTCCCTAATCTCATTTGAAGTGAGGGATTCTTCTACCTTTTCTCCACCTCCAGAATCTCCTCCATAACCCCTTGCTTTTGGAAGACAATTGCCCGCAATCCTGGAGAGAGAGGAGAGAGAGAGAAAGAGAGGGAGAGGGAGGGAGAGTGAAGGAGGGAGCGAGGGAGGGCGGGAGAGAACCACCATTGGCTCAGTTGTGATCAGGTGACATTCAATATCAGGTACTACTTATATTTCAAGATATTGCTCATTTATCACGTTCAATTTTATTAGAAATGTTTGCTCATCTTTCAGAACACTCACAGAACAAGTTACTCATAGTCCACAGCTTTACTGTAATGGCAATACATCTGTGTGCCATTGACTGCCCCCTCAGCCTTTATTCTTGCCTGAATATGGTCTCTATAGGGGCTCTGATTTAATAGCAAAACCTATTCTTTCAAAGTCTAACCCTTCATTTGTCAGTACATAACATCTAACACTAAAGAGTTGCCCTTGGAAGTTCAGCCCTTACAGAATACTGGGGATTCATCTGGGGAGCCTATGATGAGGGCGAGTAGCAGAGACACACCAACTAGAGATACTTTCTACTTTACCATCATTCTCTTGTTTCTCCAGGCCTCAGCCTGGGAGTCATGTGGGTATATCTGTCGGAAGCCATAGAGATGAAGTTGGTGAATGAAACTCTTCAAGTTGTCTGCTTCAAAAATCCTCTCTGGGTCTCTCTGGCCGAGAATTTCCCTCTGGAAAAGGTCCACCTCGATGACCACAGTGTCTCCATCATCATTCCAGCACACAGACTCGAATGCAGCATTCTCCACTACGCTCCAAAGCTTTTTGGGAAAGGAGAGCACGGCAGTGTCACTGCTGCCTTCCTCACTGGCCGTGCATTGGTTTGGGTTCTCTGGTTGCTGCAGCTCCTGGGAGCCTGGATCTTGGCACACGGCATCGTCATCATCCCTCTCTGAAACCTCCCTGCCGTCCTCACTGAACTTACGTACAGGGTTAGAAGGGGCTTCCCTCGCTCGCTCTTCACCAGCAGCTGGGGCTGGCATAGCTTCACAGTCAGCTTTTTCAGTCAAGC
>NW_004955498.1:5749154-5750829 GCF_000276665.1 Chinchilla lanigera | reverse complement strand
GGGTTCAGGCTTCCTTCCTGGACGTGATGCTTTTAAACAGGGGACGAAGGATTCTCTCAAAAACTCAGTTTCCCCAGAAAGCACAGGCACTGAGAGCCTAAGGTATGAAATAAGAGGCAATCGTGGGTGTGTCTGGAGGGGGCTTTAGAGTGTTCAGTTAAACAGCCATCGTCCTTCACTTACGGGCCGTCTTTTCCTGAGGTGATTTCTTAAGACTGAGTGTGATATTTTGTTGCCGTACTAACCATCTTCATGTTACTACACTGAAATCCCCAAGAGAATTAATTTATAAAGAAAGAAGGTAGAAAAGGTTTATTTAGCTCATGCTTGTGGAGATTGCAGTATAAGATCAGCCAACTCCATGCCTTTGGGCCTGCAGGGGGCACATCACGCCACTGTGGGAGGCAGAGCAAAGCACTTACACTGCAAGCCTGGAAGAAGAATGAGAAGCCTGGTGGGCTGGGGTCCCACACTGCCATCAGGGCCGTGCTTCCGATGACCTAAGGCTCTTCCACAGGGCCCCCTCTCCCAATAGAGCTGCCTTGGATGTCACGGTGTATATCTGGACGTCCTCCAAGAGCCTCATGCACTCAGAGCCAGGGCTTTGCGAAGCTGACTGGATTATGGGGTTAGCGCTGATTGCTATTTGGAGGTTCGGTCTGGTCAGAAGAGGTGTGGTCCAGAAAGGTTTACCGCCCTCCCCAGCTCCTCCCTTGATCTCTCTGCTTCCTGTCCATTGTGTCTTGAGTAGCTATTCCCCTGCCATGCCACCCTGCCATGCCGCCCTGCCATGCCGCCCTGCCATGCTGACCTGCCTCGGAGCCCGCTGACTGTGAACTGAAACCTCTACACACTATGAGCCAAAATGAACCTTTCTACCCTTAAGAGGTTGGAATCAGGTATTTGGTCCCAGTGACAAAGAAAGTGACTAAGACACTAGAGACTAGGATTGTAACCTATGAACCTTCAAGGGACAGTCAAGACCTAAACCAGTGTTACAAGGTCATGGAAGTGTCTACTGAGATTTCAAATACTACCGAGATTTCAAAGGAAGTCTCAGAACGCCAGGCAGCATGGGACAGGAGTCAGAAACCTTGCCAGGGGCCCCTGAGAGGGCAGTGTTTGAAGCTGTGGAGTGAGGCCCAGAGCTGTACAGTGGAAACCCCGGGAAGCTAGAGATGACAGGACTGAAACATCTGCAAAGGAAAATCACAAGCATCAAGGATCCGGTGAATGCAGCCCTAGACAGAGGCCAGGTAGGCTGTGACCAGCAAAGCCATGGCGGTGGTGGGCTCTTTCAGCCCTCTGGAGCTCACCTTTCATCACCATGTGCTTTGGATGCTGGGCAGACAGCAACAGGAGCTACTGTTTCTGCTACTGGGTTTAGTACAGTTCCTTTCTGTTCCTATTCCTCCCTTTGGGAATGGAGATGTCTACACTGTGTCACTGTATGTAGACCTATGGTAACTTGGGTTTTTAAAAAATGTTTTTCTGTGTTCACACTAAGAGTTACCTTGATTCTCAGAAGAGAGGTTGAACTTAGACTTTGTGTAATGCTGGAATTGTTGAGATTGTAGAGACCAATGGAGATGGACATTTTGCATTATGAAATGGATACAAGCCTTTGAGGGTCAGGGTTAGAATGTAATGGTTTACACGTGAAGTGTTCCCCCAA
>NW_004955498.1:5716911-5747881 GCF_000276665.1 Chinchilla lanigera | reverse complement strand
CAAATAAAATTCAATACAATGGCAAAAGCTCAAACATCTTGGAAATTATTTCAATTGTGAACAATATATGGATGCAGCAGTCTTAAGGAAATAAACAGAAATCCATGGAACCAAATTAAGAAGAAAATGCAATGTATCTCACTTTATGCAATTCCAAAAAACAGTTTTGAGAGAAAATTATACCAGTTAATCTTAGATTATGGCAAAAGAAAGATCTCAGTAATCTATGCTCTCAAATAACGAATCAGGAAAAGAAGAAAGCAAAATCATCCAAAGCTAGCCGAAGAAAGGAAAGAAGGCAACAGAAAGTAGTGACCCTGAAATCAAGATGTAGTTGAAAACAAATTAAGAAGCCAAAATCTTAGAAAGGATCAAGAAAACTGTTGAAACTCTGTAAACAAGAAAAATGGTTAAAATCAGGAATGAAAAAGACTGCCATTACTAAAGCCGCACACTCAAGAAAGGTAAAACTGCCAAGCGGAGAAGGGTTTTAGTGTGAGGTTTATGTCTGCCTCCCTGTGTTTGCCCTTTTCTGTAGCTGTACCTCGGTGTGGTGTCCTGCTTTTTGCCTCCCCGTTGCCACCACTTTACTTTCTGGGGGGTGGGGAATTTTTTCAATAGAGGTTCTGCCCTTCCTAATACATTCTCTTTTCCTAGTCCTTTAACAACCCATCTCTTTTGGCATTCTAGTTTCTAAAGAAAAGCCCTTGTAAACACCCCCTGCACTCCTCAGCTATTATGCATGGACTTGCAGAAAAGTTAAGTGTCTGTCAAAAAGTCGGTCTGAAAAGCCCATGCAGATGTGGGCCCCAGGAGGCCCGGCGGGTTTCATTTTCCTGAGGCAGGAGTGGAGCCTAGAATGGCCCAAGGACAGAGGCAGTGCAGGCCAGAGAAGACGGCCCACCCAACACAGAGATTCCCAGTCCCTTCTCTCAGTGTGTCCCACCTTCCTGCCATGAAGCCCCAACACACCTGAGCATGGGCACACAGAGAGAGATTCCTTCCCGCTGTCTGCTTCAAAGGTAGCAATGAATAAGACTTTTCAATCCACCAAATTCTGTCTCCAGATTCTTTGGGGGAACAGCAAGCGCCACGACCCTAAACTCTGGGGACAAGGTCTGATTTTACTTTTCCCTAGAGGCCTGTTCCGTATGGTCTGAAAGGCGGAGTCTCTCAGTCTTACTTTCTGTTGGGGTACTGGTGAGTGGTGCGGGAGAAGCATTCTCCCGCCCTATGACCAGGTGTCAGTCTTTCACAGTGGGCTCAGGGCTGTGGCCTTCAAGGCTGCGTCTCACTTGTTTTGCCCTTAAGAGTGACCAGAGGCTAAAGGGTGCTATACCTGGGTATTTCCCTTCCCTGGGTCAAATAGAGACCCCAGTGAACACAGTAGCTCAGACTCTAGGAAAAGGTTGCTCCTGAGGCCGCCCCTGCTGGGGAGAAGAGATGGCTGCAAGCCCCACCCTCCCCTGCAGCGGGGAGATTTTCTGCTGTTCTCGGTGAGACCCTCCCAGGGCTCCTGGAGGGAAGCTCAGGGACGTGCAGCAGCCTCCCTGAGACTGTGCGCTCCACAGCTGTGAAGTCTGCAGCTGCCCACAGCCTCAGCCGTCTGCCTTTTACAGATCAGGTGTCCTGTCCTAGTACTGCTTCCTGGGGAGAGTCCTGCTGCTGCCCTTGGACTCTCCAAAGGTGACCCTGTCTTTTTCTGCCCTTTCCTCCACTTGGGCCAGGATTTTGCCTTATGCCTTCATTCTCTACAGGAGCAAAATTGTTGATTTTCAGTTTGTTTATCTATTTTTTTGTGTGAATGGCAGAGAGCATTCAAAGCTCCTTCTTTGGCTGATGGGAAAGGAGAAATCACATGAAAAATAGTAAATCAAAATTGTTAACATATCATTTTTATTGATTTTAAAGTTTAAATGCTTTGCTAATATATTTATATTTATGCAGATAGTTATAGTAAATAACTATCTGTATAACAACAGCTAAGATATGCTGGTAAGAAAGTCAAAGATGGCCTGTCAGGAAGTGGGCATATAATATTCATGGACTGGAAGAATCAATGAAGTGATTCAATGAAGTGATTTCAATGAAGTGAAATCAATCTTCTTAAAGTGATCTACAAGTTTGAATTAACTCCAATCATTTACAAGCTGGATTGTTTTTGTAGATATGGATAAGTTTATTCAAAAAGCTTACAGAAAGACAAAGCAGAGAGATGGTCAGAACAGAATTTTGAAAAAGTAGTATGAACATGAAGGAACTAACCTACTCAATGGAAAGTTTTACTGGATACGCCTAAACAAATTTAGACTGTGGGATTTAGGAAAAGAGGTCTTACATATCACACCCAAAACATTTTTCCTGTAGAAAAAAATGACAAATTGGACTTTATCAAAATTAAAATGTTTGCTCTGAGACAGATACTGTCCATAGTATAAAATCAAATTAGAGTTAGGTGTGATATCATTGAATACAATGGAATGAGTGTTTTGAAAAGCTGAGCAGAATGTTAAATGTGTTAACCTCTGAGGAAAGGTCTGGTTTGCAGAGGAAACTGTTAATTTTTTTAGTGTGCTTTGAATTTTGGCAGCAATAAAATATACATATTTTATGAAATATATTCAATGTAATTGAAATATATTATAAAATCTATACAAAAATATGTATGTTGTAGTCAGGGTTTACAAGGGAAAAGATTTAATAAAGGACACAGAATTTATATGATTATTTTATAGTAGTCACCCAAAGAGTCAAAAGCAAAAGAGTGCAGGAGATCTGTCCACAAACTAGAGACCTAGAGAATCCAGCTGAGGGCCTGGATCCTATGGCAATGTCTTGCATGAGTCCAGCTGAAGACCTAGAGCTCATGGTAACGTCCTCCATGAGTCCAGCTGGAGACCTAGAGCCCATGACAATGTCTCACGCAAGTCTGTATCAAGGATCTGACTAGAAAGGCCCAAGGGTCAATGGTGGAAGCTAGAAAGCCTGTACCAGCGGGATGAAGGACCTGTGCCAGGAGGCTAAGGAACCTGCACTGGAGCCAGGAAGCAATGATCAAGGTAAGAACCAGAGCTTTCTGAAGAGAACGCAGTCATCCTCAGTAACAGTGAGGACCCATGCTCCTCTAATGATGAGAACAGCTGAGTTCATGTCAGGAAAATCAGTGAGACAAGCTTCTCCAGGAGAACCAACAACACACCATCTTCCCCTCCAGTTCTCCTTTTATGCAGGCCTTCCCTACCCAACACTATGTTATTCAGTTCAGCTGGATGTTATAAGCTGACCATTAGTTAACCCACCACAATGTGTATATGTATGCAAAAATATTAACCATGCCAGCTTATTATAGGCAGTTCAGTGGAGGTCACCCAGGTCTCCTTTGGAAAAAGATCCAACAGCAAGGTGACACTGATTGTGTTTTTGACCTTGATGGAGTTGTGGAAAGCTGAGTTTATACCAAGGAGCACTACGGTGAATTCTAAAGATTAGAAAGACTCAATAAAGGCTTTAAGAAATGACGTGCATAGAAAAAGGCCCAAGAAATGGTTAAACACTTTCATCCTCCATCATGACAACATTCTGTTTCACATTGCTGCTGGTATAGGAATTTCTGTCAAATAAAAAATATTATACTGTGTCCTTGTCCTCCTTATTCACCAGTTCCGGCACTGTGAAACTTCTGGCTCTTCCCCAAAGCCAAAATGCTCATGAGAAGTAAATGTTTTAAATGAATTCAGGTCATCAAGACAGTCACAACACAAACAAGGACACAAAAGGCGAATTCCACAGCTGTTTCAAAAAGTTGCAAGAATGATGGAACTGGTATTTTGAAGGGTATTGATGACAATGTGTCTTTTATTGTAATACATTTAAAAAATTTGAACATTCACATTTTAATCATATCTCATATATATATTGTTTAAGATTTAGAAGATTCAATATTGATAAGATGCCAATTATTTCCAAATTAATGATAGGTTTCATGCAATAATGATCAAAATCCAAAGCTATTTAATATAAATCAACACACTAATGATAGCATTCATGGAAACTTGGGTAGGAACTACATAACTTAAAAGACTATAAAAAAGATAACATAGATGAAAGGGTTACACTACTTGATTTTATAGTCCCTAATAAAGTCAGAATAATCCTTACTGTGTGGTATTGGCTTTACTACAGAAATTCATCAATCGAATAGAAAGGAGGTGTAGAAATGGATCCACCTGAGCACACATACGTAAACAAATATTTTCTGTTTAAAATGCAAAGAAAGATGAGAAGAAAAAGGAGAAATTGTCTCTTCACTAATGACCTGTAGAACAATTACTTATTTATATGCAAAAAATACATTTAATTCATGTCTCAGTTCATATAAAGGAGTAACTCATAATGGATTATAAACTTAAATGTAAATGTAAACATATATCTGCCAGAAGAAACAAAGAAAAAGTAATCATTACCTTAGGCTGGTTAATAATTTCTTAGAGCAAAACCCCCATTCTTTAATTTAAAAAAGTATTTATTTGTGTGTTTAGACAAATTATGACTTCTGTCCTTGAACAACATTGTTAAGAATTTGAAAAGACACTATATAAATAAGGATAAAATATTCTATATAAATATGTACCAATGCCCAACAATGAATGTAATTATTATGTATCACAAATCTGTACTAATGAAAAATTTAAAACTACAAAAAAGTTTGCATTTACATATTTGATAAAGGTTTTCTATCTCAAATGTAAAAAGAACTCTCAAAATTCAAACAGCCCAATTAAAATGGGCAGAATATTTCAACGCTCCAAAGAGACATACAGATGAAAAATATTCACCCAAAAAGACTTCAGCCCCATTAGTTATCAAGAAAATGCAATTGAAAAGCACCCCGACATGAAACTCCTCACCTATGATGGTGGCTGAAACAAGAAGTGACACCACGTGACGGTGATGGTCCCAGCACGGGAACTCTCCAGCGCACGTGGTGAGGATGTCAAATATCACAACTGTTTTTCAAAAACTGTTTGGCAGGTTCTCAGCATATTAATGTGTACTTTCCATATGGTGAAGGCATCCCAACCTGGGTAATTATAAAAGATTTTTTATTTATTTGTTTGTTTGTTTGCCTTTTTGAAACAGGGTCTCTCTATGCAGTTCACGCTGGCCTTGAGCTCGCTTTGTAGCCCAGGCTGGTCTCGAACTCGCAATGATCCTCCTGCCTCAGCCTCCTGAGTGTTGGGATTGCAGGCGTGTGACACCACACCTGGCTAAAATTTTTTTTTAAGTGGAAGAAAATATATCATGACAGGATGCAGACAGACAAGTGCGTGCAAAGTGAGGTGCACAGGAGTGAGATTATGGAATGTAATAGATATTTTGGAATCTTTTTGATATTGATGAATATCTTGTGGTGATTTCTCAGAGTATATATTTGATTCAAAGCTTATCAAACTTGTCAAATATACCTCAGTAAACTTGTTTTTTAAAAATTATATTTTCTGCTGAAAAAATATCTTTTTTGAAAATCTAAATAAAAGATTGGCAAAAGGAGAGTTTTAAATCATTGGTATTATTTAAAAATACTGGGGACAATGTTGATAAAAATAAGCACTTTTAACAGGTGGTCTATTCCTGGCTCTAGGAGGACAAAGTAGGTGTAATTTCTCTTGTTCTACTAAGGACAACCCAAAGATCAGGACATTGTATATGGAACTATTGTAGGAAGATGCTGAGAAGTAGAAATCAGGAGGAAAAATGTATAGTGAGCCTGAAACCCAAGGAACGCCAGGTGGGAGAGGTCCTCAATTTTTCTTCTTGCCTCATATATACCAGACTTGGAATGAGGAAGCAGCAACCTGGAAATTCCAGTGGGCACAGACAAACAAGCCCCTGATGAAAACCTGCTGTCGATTTCAAGAACCAGAAAAGGAACAACCCAGTAAGTGAAATGGAAAAATATGAAAATCCTTAGAAATTAAACACACTCTTAATCAGTGGGTCAATAAGGAAGTGTCAAGGAAATAAAAATATTGAACTGAAGTACAAGTGAAATGCAGCACATCTCAAGTTCAAGTGAAAGGAGTGTTTGGGGGGGGGAAACTAGAGCATTTAAGAAGAAAGGGTTCAATTTAGTAATTTAAACTTCCACCTTAATTAACTGAAAACAAATGAAGAAAGCAAACAAAAGAAAACAAAAGATGATAACAGAAATCAATTAAATTAAAATCAGAAAACAAAGAAAATCAAGTAAACAAAAAGTGGTTTCTTTGAAAAACTGAATTAGAAAAATTGAATCAATAAAGTGTAGATAGACCAAGCAAAAGAGAAAAAAAGAATTAAGTGAATAATATCAGGAATAAAGCAAAGAATGTCACTATAGACCTTGCAGATAGTACAAGGATAGAAGCAAAATACTAAGAACTTTTATGTACACAAATTCAAGAGCTTGGATGAAATTGAATGATATCATAAAAATAACTAATAAAATTAATTCGCCCTAGGTAAAATCGATAGCCTGAGTGTCAAACATTTGAGAGACTGCGTGCCCAAATTGCAACCCAAAACCCACTTATGTATTGCAAAGTGCCAACACTGTGATTAAACCTGAATACTGAGGCTTTAGCTTAGCAAAAGAAAAACCTGTTATTCAGTGCTCAGCTTCCAGGGCGACTTGGCTAGAGTGCTGAAAGGGAGCTCTGCATAACCACTGTGGAACGCATGCCGTAGGTTCGCCACCACTGGAGTAGGGATACAAGCATTTAAGAAATTCATGCCACATTTGAACACTTCTGAAAAGATAACTCTGGATGTAATTGATTTTACTGATGATTTTTCCCCAAGCTTTTAAAGAATTATCACCAATTCCACACATAATCATCAATGAAATGTAATAGAAAAATTGCCCTAATTCATTTTATAAGGTCATCACTACCTTTATATTAAAACCAAAATAAGTTAGCACAAAAAAAGGGAAACTACAAGTACTCCTCATGAGAACAGGCCAAAAATTCTCAACAAAATAATAGCAAATAGAACCCATAAATATATAAAAATAATAATACAGCATTTTTTAAATAGGCCTTACCTGGGGAATATAAGGCTAATTCAGTATGTCATTAAAAATCAGTGTAATGCATGATAGTAACAGATTAAATAGATTTATAGTTTTCAATCTAAGCACAAAATGTATTTCACAGTGATATACAACATCCACTTGTGGTTAAGAATTTGCATAGAAAGAAAAAAAAAGGAAGTTAAACAATGCCTACAGAAAATCTACCACTAACATCAAACTTCTAAGTAGACGACCAGATGCCTTCACACTAAGATCAAATCCAACATAAGAATGCCTGCTTCTCCATTTCTGTTGAAAGTATAGTGTAATTCTTACCAATGGGATAAAGTAAAGAATATAAAAAAGAGGCATACAGGTTGGAACAGAATAACATTGTCTCTATTCTCATGATACATAGTCAACTATATTAAAAATTTTGAAGACAATTAGAAAACCACACATAAGTAAGTTTAACAAGAGCTCTTGATAGAAATAATTGATAAATGACATAAATGATATTTTCTTTTAAATAACTATAAACACGTGAAATCAAAAATTTTAAGAATACCATTTTCAATAGTGTCAGTAAATAAAGTACTAATGTATGAAACTAGAAAAATGCATAGTATTCCTGTGCTGAAAAATATAAAATATCAATGGAAGAAATGAAGATCAAAATAAATGGACAATAATCCTGTGGTCACAAATTGTCTCAATACAGTGAAGAAATCAATTCTAACCAAAATGATCTATAGATTCAAAGCAAAATCAATCAAAATCCCAGTAGAAATTTTGTTGTAGATATCGGTAAACCCATTTATAATGTTAAAGGAAATAGAAAAACACCGTTAAAAATAAAGTGCAGAGCCAAGCATGGTGACGCACGCCTATAATCCCAGCACTTGGGAGGCTGAGGCAGGAGGATCGTTTTGAATTCGAGACCACACTGGGCTACAAAGTGAGCTCAAGGCCAGTCTGAACTGCATAGCGAGACCCTGTCTCAAAAAAGAAAAAAAGACAAAAAAAAAGTAAAGCAGAGATGAATAATCTAGATTTTAAGAACTACTAAAAAGCTTTATTCAAAAACACAGTGTGATATTAGCTAAATGATAGACACATAGATCTATGGAATGCAATAAAATTCAGAAATAGACTCATATAAATAGGACCAGTTCTTTTTGTAAAGAACTAAGTAGTTGAAAATTATTAGCCTTCTCAATATGTGGTATTGGAACAAAGAAACATCCAATGTTAAAGATGGATCTCAACCAAAACTTCATGCTTCACATAAAATTAATTCAAAATCTATCACAGAAGTATAGGTTAACTCAAAATATATAGGACATTTAAATGAAAATATGGAGTCAAATCTTTATGACCTGGAGTTAAGTGAAGATGTCTTAAGTGTGACACTATGAGCATGATACATAAAAGAAAAAATAATGATAAATCTAATTTTTCAAAAGAAAAATATTTGCATCAAGAAATGCAGAATGAAAAATGAAGCTGCAATTGGCTATAAAAGATTTGCAAATCATCTACCCAAAAAAGGCTCATTTGGAAAACACATAAAGAACTATCAAAACTCCTTTATCGAAAAAGAAAACATAAAAATTTTCCAACGCAGAAGGGCCTGAAGAAAAGACACTATTAGCTCACATGAGGATATGAATTATTTTCAAGCGTATGTGGAACATTCACCCAAGTGAGCCATAAAGTATCTCTTACAGTGTTAAAGGAGTTGAAATCATATGAAGTACGGCCATGGTTTGAATGCATCATCACAGAGCATGTGCTATACATTTAATCTCCAGTGCACATTGTTGGGAGATGGGGTCTAAGGGGAGATGCTTAGGTCATGAGAGTTTCATCCTTATCTATGCACTGATGCCCACTATAAAAGGTCTAGAGGCTGTGTGTTTGATCACTCGCTGTTTTTTGCCCAATTACTGCTCTTCTCGGTAGCTAGAAGGCCATGGCCAGCTTCTGGGGCCTTCACTGTGGATTTCCTGGTCACCACAACTGTGAGCCAACACATTTCTGCACACACGTTATACTTCAAAGTCTAAGGAAACATATTAAGATCAAAATAATTTGATAAACCTGAAGGATTTAGGAGTTTTAGGAAAAATGCTAAGAGGCAAAAAATAAAGTGCTTACAGAAGAGAAAAGGATGTGTACTTCTTCTACAAAGAAAAAAATGAGGAATTAATATGGTGATTAGAAAATTCCTTCAAGACAAAAACAGGAGTAGAAGGAACTGTATTAGATGAGAGATCATTAATGACTTTATTAGAACAGTGTGGGAATGAAAACAGTAAAATGAAGGGATTGTGGTTGTGGAAAACAAGAATGAAAAATGAATTCAGAAGACATAAATAGTTCAGAAGAAATATGAATAAAATCAAGGTTTGCAATTTGTTTTTCTTGGTATTGACTTTGTACAAGATAAGGAACTGTGAGGGAAATTACTTATCATTAGCATAAATGTCATGCTGTTTTCGTAAAAATAAGGAATCTTTAAATAAAAGTACATTTGCAAGCATTACTTGGAATTTACCATAGTAACAGATGAAGTAAATTTAAAACTTTATTATGAACTCAGAAGGCATAACTGCCATACACAATAATATGATCATGAAAATATTTTGCACAGAGATTACCTACACGCAGACTCTTACATACCTTTGAATCCAATCATGTAATGTAGAATATGATTTAGATATAAATGTAAATTTCCTTTAAAAACACAAATTAATACCTTTACTGGAGGGAGGACTCAACCACAAGGTAGATTCTCATCCATGTAACACTGCCTTTAAAAGTCTGAGGGATATTGGGTGACTACACATAGCCTACTCAGTGTATGGCAAAGTACTTGTTTCTTTCTAGTTGTACAACTGTAAAAACATCACAAGCTAAACAGAAAAAAGAGTGAGACTGCTCGAGTTTGCAAGCAAACAATGTAAAAAATACTTTATTTTTGTTAGTTGACTAACATTTTAAAAATAATGTTTTATGATTATGGAAGTAATTCATAAGTGTTTTATAAACTTAAGGAATTATTGAAATTACAAGAAAGAAATTGAAGAAATTAATTATATTTCCAATACCAAGAGAAAGTCCTTGCTGCTACTTAGCCATATATTCCTCCAAGTTTAAGTATGTCTTGTGGTGTATCTCAGTTGTGTCCACTTGATTGACTTGGGAACCTGGCTCTATCTGGCTGGGTCGTGGAGGTGTGACTTGGGTATTATATATGGTCCTCACCCTTTCCTCTTTGGCGCTGTTCCTCTGCTCTGCTTCTGACCTCTATAAACTAAAAATGCTTGCTCAGCCATGCAGTTCCGTCATGATGCTCCTTTCTTGGATTCAGTTACCCATGGACTGAATCCCTTGAATCCATGATCCAAATTAAACGTTATATAGGAGTCCCACAGTCTCTTCCTGGTTTTAGTTTGAATACATTTGAAATGCTGGAGATTGGTCATGCATAAAAAATTTGATTTTAATTTTGAATTATAGGACTTCTGTTTCTTGCCAAGATAAGGTAATAGGAACCAGACTTATAGACTTATCTTAAAAAAACAGACAAAATATATGAAATAACACTTTCAATTTATGGGATATTAGGCATCAAAGATGGTGATTTTTGATCGCTGTAAAATGAAAGAAGCAAGTCCCAAAATTTATTCGACATTGCTGCTTAGCACAGGTTGCAGCTCACAGGACATGGAGCTGTGAGCCTCCTCCAGGAGGAGGCTGTTTTAGTTTTGGATGAGGATATGGAAGAAGGAGTCCAGGAAAATTCAGATGGCTGGAGCTTTCAGTATGCTATACTGAAAAACAAATTGGACACAAAATGCCCTGAGCTCAAAAAAGGCTGGAGACAGTTCCCATACCCATTAGGTAAAAGGCAAAACCTCATAGTCAATAGGGCATCGGGACAGTACTCAACGGATTATATTTCAGTCGTGAAGAAATACTGAGCATAGATAAGGCACAGTTCCAATATCATGTAACAAAACTTAATACATGGTTTCAAAAGATCATACTATCTGAAGTAACTTAACTATGTCCCAGGACTATATTCAAGAAGTTTTACAGAGACAAAAAATTCCCAGCACTCAACAGGGTGAGTTTGTCAGTATCCATTATGTGATCAAAATTACCATGCATTCAAAGAAGCAGGACAGCAGCATGAATAACCTCAAAGAAAATCAATTGATATCACTCACACAAGTGAGACATATGACAGTAGATAAGGCTAAACAAAAAATTATTAAAACTGTATCTTATGTACTGAAGAAATAAGAATAAAAATTAAACAGGAAAGTAGTGACATGAAATGGTGATGTCATACCAAAGTACCAAATAATATTTGAAATATGAAAACTACTATTTCTCCATTAAAAAAGCACACAGATTGTACAAATCGCATATGGCCAATATGACAGCAAAAAAACAGTGAACTTGACTATACAAGCATAGAAACTTTGCAGAACAAAACAGAGAAAGAGAAAAAAAACTGAAAATGGTAAAGTCATTTGTGAGCTGTGAAACAACTTCAAATGTCCTAATATAGATATATTTCAGGACATCTGAAAGAGGGAAAGTATGGGGGATAAAGAACATTTGAAGAAATACTAACTGAAAAATTTTTAGATTTGATGAAAACTGTAAAGTC
Source organism: Chinchilla lanigera (assembly GCF_000276665.1). Classification (NCBI taxonomy): domain Eukaryota; kingdom Metazoa; phylum Chordata; class Mammalia; order Rodentia; family Chinchillidae; genus Chinchilla; species Chinchilla lanigera. Next base: position 5,736,140 of record NW_004955498.1, on the reverse strand, counting down.
ACAGACACAAAAACCTAAAATCATCCTATGAACAAGAAAAATGTGCGGGCATGGTGGCCAACGCCTGTAATCCCAACACTTGGGAGGCTGAGGCAGGAGGATCATTGCAAGTTCCCGATCAGCCTGGGCTACAAAGTGAGTTCAAGGTCACCCTGAATCACATAGAGAGACCTGTCTCAAAAAAAAAAAAAAAAAGGAAAAATGAAGAAAATTAAGGCTCACTCACACAGTACAGGAAAATCTTCGTATCACACTAGCCTTAGTCACCTTTGCAAATTCCCTTTGGCAATATAATGTCATCTTTGCTCATTCTAGGATTTAGGGTATATTGGTTATTTAGATTTTTTATATTCTTGTTTCAGCTTTGGTAATTTATATGTACCTAGGAATCTCTCTACTTATTCTGTGTTTTCCATCTTATTAGATATTGATAATCTTCTGGATTTCTGCTAGATACATTTAGATTTCATCCTTTTCATTCCTAATTCCATGAATTTGAGTATTTTCTTTCCTTTTTTGATAAGGTTGTCTAAGGATTTATCAATTTTTTTAATCTTTCAAAGAACTATTTTTGATTCATTGATTCTTTGAATTTTTTTTGTCTCAATTGCATTCATTTCTGCTCTGATCTTTCGAATTTCCTCCCTCATATGAGCTTTGGGTTTGACTTGTTCTTCTTTTTTTAGAAGTTTGAGGTTGAACATTAGGTTGTTTATTTCAATTCGTTCTATTTACCTGATTGAAAATTCTGTAAGTTTTTCTCTTAGCACTGCTTTTATTGTATCCTATAAGTTTCAATATGTTGTATTGGCATTATCATTTAATTTTAGATATTGTTTAATTTTTACTTTAATTTCATCTGAGACCCATTGGTTCTTAAGTGGATGTTATTTAATTTCCATGTGTTCATGAAGTTTTTGTGCTTTCTTTTGCATTGATTTCCAATTTCATAGTGTTATTGTCTGATAATAGGCCTAGGATAATTTCAAATCATTTGCATTCACTTAACCATGTTGTATTGGCTAGGACATGGTCTATTTTGGAGAACATTCCATATACAGCTGAGAAGAATGTGTATTCTGACATTGTGGGGTGGAACACTGTAGATATCCACCAAGTCCATTTCTTCAAAGGTTTGGTCCTATTCTGATACTTCTTTGTGTTGATTTTTTTGTCTTGTTCATCTGTCTGTTTGTAACAGTGGAGTATTAAGATACCCTATTATAATTGCATTAGTACTTACATGATTCATGTCTGTTAATATTTGTTTTATACAGTTGGATGTACCCCTATTTGGTCCATATATATTTATGATTGTTCCCTCTTCCTCTTGGAGTTTTCTCTTAACAAGTATGTAGTGACCTTCTTAATCTCTTCTGATCAATCTAGGCTTCAAGTTCACTTTGTATGCACACAGAATAGCTGCCCCTATTTTTTTCTGTGTTCCTGTCACATGGAGTATTGTTTTCCATCCTTTGACTTTCAGTGTGTGAATTTCTTTTTGAATTAAGTGTATTTCTTGTATGCAACATATTGTTGGATCTTCTTTCTTAATCCAGTCTGTCAGTCTGTTTCTTTGGATTGGTGAATTGAGACCATTTACTTCAATGATTATAACAGATATGTTGGCTTATCCTTGTTATATTATTTTCCTGCTGTTGGTTCCTTGTCTTTGCCCTCTGTTTAATTGCCCTGCCTGATGGCTTCTTTCTATTGGTGTTCTTGATGTAGTGGTCTTCACTGTCACTTCCTAAAATATCCTTCATGACATTTTGTAGAGCTGGTTCAATGGTAATGAATTTCTTCAATTGTTCTTTGTCATAGAAGTATCTTATTTCTCTATTGAGTTTGAAATATAACTTGGCAGGATACATCACTCTGGATTGGAAGCTGTTTTCTTTCAAGACTTGTAATACTTCAGTCCAATCTCTGCTTGACTTAAGTGTTTGTGTTAAGAAGTCTGCTGTGATTCTGATGGGCTTTCCTTTATAGATGATTTGTTTCTTTTCAATAACAGCTTTAAATATTCTGTTCTTGTGCTGAATTTCTGGAATCTTGAATATCATATGCCTTGGTATAGATTTATTGTGTTCCTGCCTCATTTGTATGTCAAATTATTTTTCCATATTTGGGATGTTCTCTGCCATTACTTCTGTGAACAGGGTTTTATGGCATTTGCCTGTGTATTGCTTTCTTACTCACTCTGATCACTCTTTTTTTTTTTTTTTTTTGGTTTTTCTCCGGTACCGGGAACCGAACTCACAACCTTGTGCTTGCCAGGCAGGCGCTTTTGCCGCTGAGCTAAATCCCCAGCCCCTTGACTCTGACCACTCTTATGTTGTTGTTCTCTGACTCATCTTGCAGATGTTGAATTAGTTTTCCACCGTCCCTTGTTATTTTTAAGACATCTTTCTTTTTGTGGTTGCTAACCACAGTCCTGTCTTTTGGATGTGATATTCTGTCCTCCGATTGGTTCAATTTGTTGCATGTACTTTCAATGGAATTTTTAATCTCCTGGATATCTGTTTGAATCTGTTTCATGGATTCCATTTCTGTCCTAGTTGGGCATTAATGGTTGTTTGTCTTTTTCCTACGCCCCTCTTTTTTTTTTATCTGTGACTACTCTAGATTCACTGAGGAAATACTTCATTTTGTTCATCATTTCTTGTTTTACATGAGACATTATTTCTAATCTGATTTTCTCTATAGCTTCATTCTTGTTTTTTTTGTTTACTTCTGCTATTATCATTTCAGAAAATACATGTGGGAGGCTTCAGATTTCCTCCATCTCATTCTTCTCTGGATTTGTCCTGTGTGGGCTGGAGGTGTGGGGCTGCATTTTGCTTCTATATCTTGTCATGTTCTATTTTTAATTGTTTATTTAGTTTTTTTGTGTTGGTACTTGTAAATTTCTCATGGTAGGTAGCTTTATCACTAGTACAAAGGCTTCCCTAGGAAATGTCTATTCTTCAGAGATGTCTTCTAGGTGTAGATTTTTTGTGGTATTTGTGTCTGTCCCAAGGAACCTGCCTACCCAATTTATTAGGGAGGAGAATTTGCTAACTATTTGTCTCAGCACTCAGTTCTTTGTTACCAGATTATGGTGATGCTTATGACCACAAACAATCTCAGTGTTGTCATATAAGGAAAACAACTGATTGCAAGAAGTATGACATCCTGGCTAAAATAGTACCATTAGCCATAACAATAGCATCAAGCACAGCCTAGAAACTGACAAACTGTGGTTACTATTAATTTGCTACCTTTAACCACAGGTACAAGATCTACGGTTCTATAACAAAATCCAACATAAACCAGAAACTTGTATGGAATGAGTTTCCCCTTAGTGTGCTTTTACCTTGTTGGGGTATATTTAAGAGGATAGCGGATAAAACAGAGTGAAGAGAACTATAGTAGAAGAGAACTAAAACAAAGTGAAGAGAACTATAGTAGAAGCAAGACTGGAGAACAAAGGATGATCACCCAAGCTTTGGGAAACTGGTGCAGAGGACAGGAGACAAAGAATGAAGGTCAAAGCAAAATTATATCAAAGTGAACTGGAAAGACTAGAGATAATGATTACTCACATGGAAAATATCCTAAAATCATTGAAGACTGTTGAGGAAAGAAGAAGACAAACAGAGCAAAACAAAAATAAAAACCTAAACAACCCCACTCTCCCCGATAAAAACAAAAACAAACAGAAGAAAAAAACAGTCAGAAAAAGGAAAATGAAACAAACAATCAGAGAAAAAAAATAAAATTTCTCAGGCATCCATAGTTCTTTGCTAGTGTCCAAGTCAGAGCACAAGACTGTGCTGGGTAACCCCACCACATCTGCAGTAGGATTAGTACTGTTTATGGAGCTTATCTTGGCTTCCAGACCTGGGGTCTGGGACCAGTCTCCAGCCAACAACTTTCTGTGTCCCTCAGCAGCCCTCCCCCCAGTCTCCTTACCCTGTTTGTCTCTGCATTGTTTTCTCAGTTGCTGTGGCGCCCTCAGGCAGAGACAGTCTGGAGCTGCTCCCAGTCCTGTGCACAGCTGGCTCCTCTAGGTCCTTCCACAGCCTCCTCTGCTCCACCGTCACTGGCTGGCCTCTATCCTGCCATGCTTCTCATCGCAGGGCAGAGGGGGGTTGCTGTCACTGCTGGATGGAGTTCCAACCTCCCACTCATTGCTTCGCAGCAATCAAGGCTTTTTAAATCCCCCATGTCTGCCTTCCTCTCTCAAGCCACTGTTCACAGGCTAGGAAGTGTGATGCTGTTCCACTTACTACTTTCACAGTCTCCACTGTGGTTCCTAATCATATTGCTCCTAGGGCTTCCAGTTAGCTGCTAGGGCACATAACTGATTGATACATTGTGTTAATTTGAGGAGTCTAGAAGCTTACCTAATAATTCAGCAATTCTACATCCTGAGGTGAAAAGGCCTGCCCTTAGCGTTCTAGACTCTGCCCTTAGTTGTTCATTGTGTGAACTTGAGGAGTTTAGAAGGTTAAATAAGTGATTCAGCAAGTGGCCAGGGTCCTTACATTGTAAACATCCTCACCTTGTTGAAGAGAAGGGCACTGGAGATGCAGTGGGCATGGGCAGATAGCTGGCATACACTATAATAAGGGAAAAGAGGCTTGTTTCCCCCCTTCTTTGCTCTTGCTGCTTTTGCTGTCCTGTGCTGCCTTGAAGTGTTGCCCCCGCCGATTACAGACTGAAACCTCCACAAACTGTAAGCTAAATAAACCTTTCCTTTCTTAATTTTGGGCAATGGGTATTTTGTCTCATCAAGGAGAGAAAAGTAACAGACAGTTGCAAAAAAAAAAAAAAAAAGAGAAAAGCTGGCAGCGCATCGGGGAAGGAGCAGTATCCTGTTCCCTTTCCCCTGTGTATGCCAGCAAAATTTGCTGCCAGGCTGCAGCATCCTGTGTGGAAGAAGGCAAAAGAGGCAAGGGTCCTTATATCTCACATCCATCCTTTGTGGAATGAGTTAGCCACATGTTTGAAGTCCATCAACTTTGGGGAGGGGCAGGGGAAACTTCCCATAATGACAATTCTTGCTCCATGTGCAGGCAGCACCACCGTTGGCTGCCCTGTGGACCGGTTCACTGTTTTATAAACTGCTGTGTCTACGCTTTGTTTGACCTACACGTCTCTTATTTCAGATTGGTTTGGCATGAGGAGGTGTGTCCCTCCCTTTCTTCAAATTACCTGTGTTTTTTATTTTCTCTGACTTGCTCTAACATGGCTCCTCCTCTATTCAGCCATTTTGTTTTGCTCCCTCAGGTTAGGGTGTGTTGGAAAGTCACCAGAAAGGTCCACTAACTGATTCAATAGGTGGTGCCTATCTACACCTTGGTCTTCTGGTTCCGTGAAGAAACTGAATTCAATTTACTGTACTCAGTGATTCAGAATTCTCACCGGAAGCTATCAGAGTATCTTGAAAATGTCTCCTCTCTAGGTCCCCCAAACCATTTGGAGATGTTAATTCTTTTAACCAGGTTATGTGATGCTTCCTGCATTGTAACTGACTCATGTCCACCAGTTTATCAAGGTAGTGAGTGCCGTCACAAAGTTTCAACCTCCCATCCCAACCACCTTCCACATTTCAAAGCCACTTCTTGATCCCCAAAAGAATTGGTGGGCAATGTAGGCTGAAAATCACAGCCATGATACCCACCCGCTACAGCACCAAGAACTCAGAAACCTCAAGACAGTCTGAAGCAGGAACACCATCTGGGTCATTTCTCAAGCCAAGTCCGGACCAGAGAGACAGCTCAGTGGCAGAGCGCCTGCCTGTCAAGCAAAAGGGCCTGAGTTCCAGTTCCTGGTCCCCCGTCCCTAAGAAATTAAAATTTCAGGCCAAGTCCTAGCTTGTCCTTCATCTGCAGAGGCTGAGGTACTTGGTCCCTGGCATTTTCTCCCCATTGTCTACCACCATGCAGCTGCCCACCCTTTCCACTTCTCAGTGGTATTTCTGACCTCCCTCAGGTGTCAGTCATCAGCCACCAGCCCAGCCCGTCACACAGAGGGTCTCAGAGGGACTCCACTGAGCATAGGGGATAGAGCACCCATCTCCAGCAGGCGTCAGGGCATCTCCCAGGCCTGCACAGCTCAGGAGGCTCTGGGACACCAGAGTGGTCAACAGATGCTACTTACCCAGAATAACCCAGGGAACCAACATTGCTCTAGCTGTCAGAGACAGAGGGACCCTCAGGCAGGATGGGGGGTCTGTTGTGTCACTGCCCCATTCTGCCAATAGGTTTGTCTAGTGACACCTCATTGCCACTTATAGCTGATGGCAATGTGTCCAAGATTACCCAATTCTATTCATGTATAGGACTCCCTCCTCCTGTCTCCCTCGCCTCCCCTCTGTGCTAACTGTGTATCAAGAGCTCTGAGTTACAGCTCTCTGGTGGCCCTCTGAAATACTTCTTCATGTGGTGTTGCTATGGTTTAGATCTTGAATGTCCCACAAAGTCTCATGTGCTCAGAGTTGGAGCTTTTGGAAAATCATTGGATCATGGAGGTGATCCACTCACCAGTGAATTGATCTATTCATCAGTTTATCCCTAAATGTAATGTTTAGATGGGGTGTGTCACTGGTGGTGTGAGTTTAGATGGTAAATCTCCCTCCTGGGGTTCCCTTTCTCTCTGTCCTTCCAGGCTGTCATGGAAGTGAGCAGCCTTCCTCCACCATGCCTTTGTGCCATGCCGTTTCTGCCTTGGGGCCCACCAAACAAAGCGTGAATCCTCTGAAACTCTGAAGTAAATTAAACCTCATGTCCTTTAACTTGTGTGTGTGAGGTATTGGGTACCAGCAATGGTAAACTAGTTAACATTAGTGTCTCTCATGAATATTAGCCACTATTCTCACCTGGATCCTCCCAAAATCCCTTTCTAATCTTTTCTTTTCTTTTTTTCTTTTTGACAGGGTCTTCCTGTGCAGGTCAGGTTGGCCTTGAGCTCACTCTGTAGCCCAGGCAGGTCTCAAACTCACAATGATCCTCCTGCCTCAGCCTCCCAAGTGCTGGGATTACCACTATGTGCCACTATGGCCGGCTCCAAAATCCCTTTCTTTATGAGGATATCCTGTGTGCTTTCCTCTGCTGGATCCTGGATAGTTCCACAGAAATTCTATCTCCTTGAATGAAAAAGGGAAATGTCATACTAACATTTCAGAATTTAAAATCATCTGTAATTTTTATGAGTATACAAGCTAGTATAGCATATTTGAATAAAATTGGGCAGTATTTATAAAAAGTTAAAATATACCCATCAATTTCACTGCAATTCAATGTCTATGTTGCTACCTTCTTAGTAGAACAGATGTAAGTTTGCAGAATTTGTCTACAAAATGTTGATTTCACTTCTAACAAAAAAAAATGGAGTATAATTGGTGTTCACAAGGAAAATGGTTTATTTGTGGCACAAGGATGCTTTAGAATTCTGCAGAGTAGTATGCGGTCATAGAAAGATTCTGATTCCACTGTATTTAGTGTTACAGGAAGCTGTAGATTAACACATACATCATTACCAATTGTATTAGTTAGCTCACCCATTGCTGGGACAAAATACTTGACACCAGCACATACCCAGGAGAGTGCTTTCCTAAGTGGTCAACAAGCCAATCAAATGCCATGATTAAGGTTAACATCACACCGATCTATGTTAATATGACCAATAAAACTTATTAGCACATCTGTATATGAAAAGATTCTCAAGTACACTTTAAAATAACATGTACTAGACTAAGCTCAGTGATCTCTGAAGAGGTGAGAAAATTTGGAAAGAGGAAATTAAACCTGTACTGTTAGATTTGTTTTGCAACAGAAACAAATGCATTGTATTTTTGCACTTAACATATATCAATAAGTGTAACAGCAGAAATGCTAGCTGTATATAATTTAAATTAACTGCTACCTTATACAAGAGACAAAATCTAGAATTTGAGCAGCTTCACATCATGAAAGTTAGTTTTCTGTGTAAATAAATTCTGATGTGGTTCTGCAGGCACTCTCTGCCTTCAGGAGCTGCAGGGATCCCGGCCGCTTCCGTCCTGGGGTCCCTCATGTGAACACGGACCTGCCTATTTGCTGGAAACGTGGGAAAGCACAGGAATGCACACTGGCTCGCAAATGCCTGGATGTGACACTTCCTACACCTTTCACCGGGAAGGAAATGTCACGTGCCTCTTTGTAGTGACAGGGGGGCGGTCAGGTTCCCCTCTGCCTAGGAGGGACAGGACGACACGTGGATGGCTACTTGTACTGTTTCCCCGTGAGTCGTCACAGAGTAGGTACTCAGCAAAAAGCAACTGTGTCCTTTGTGAGGCAACATCGCTCCTCATATCTTGGAGATGTTCCTGAGTAGACCGGTTTGCCTTGAAGTTCTCTGAAGTCTTAAGTGCCTACCCAGTGACACACGCTTTTAAATCCTGCACTGTCCCATCTGATGTGAAGAGGACCATGTGAAAGCGAGCAGAGTGGGGTCAACTACTTCCGCCACAGCGGTTTCCTGCACTTCCCTTTGCAAAACACTCTGCTCAGAACGGGGTTTTCTCCTCCCATTGGGTGCAGGCCGGAAGCCTTAACCTGTGGCTCTCTGTTCCCCTCCACAGGACCGCTCTGACCCCAGCACCTGCGCAGGTGCATCCGTTACCCTGAAAGCCCGCGTCTTCTGACAAGCAGGCGCCAGACAGGAGGCAGGAAAGGCGGCAGATGACCTTTTCTCTTCCCACCTGAGCCAGCATGTCTGTGAAGGAACCACTTCTTACCTCCGAGGAGGACTGTGTGGTCTCTAGAAATTTGGCTTCAGGAAACGGTCGTTCCTCGTCTACCACTGATGATGAAGCGTTAGGTGCTGACCCCAAAGCAAACCTATCCATGTGTTTAGGTGTTCATTTTCCAGCTTCTAATACTATGCTTAATAAAATCCTATTATAAGGAGTAGTCTTAAAAAATCTTCCCTCCACCCTGAGCATTACAGGCCAAGAGCGCAGTGAGATAGTAAAATGACAACCAAGAGGAAGTCTCCTCACAGCCCATAGGGAAAATAAAAAATGTGATGGCTCCTAGGTAGGGATAACGAGGTATCTAACATAACAGTCCTGAGTGCACTTCTGTGACCAAGGGTCGTGCCTATCAAAGGAGAGTGGGTGAGCTGAGGACAGCCAGGAACTCATGAGACAAGCGCCATGGGGAGGACAGGGAATTCGGTGTGTCCTCAAGAGGGGGCAGCAGGGAAGGGCTGATGATCAAGCCAGGTGCCAGAGCTGGAAGGGACAGCACATGGGGGATAGCAGGGAAGAGGTTTGTATAGTGGGAAAGCGCTTGCGCTGGGCAGAAATATCCACAACTGGGCATAGTTGGTGTTATGGCTTGTGTCGAGATGTCCCTCCAAAGCCTCATGCAGTCGTAGCTGTGGCTGTTCAGAGGTGGCTGGATCTAGAGTGTGTGATGATGGGATTAAGGGTGTGATGGTGTGACTAAGGGTGTGTGGTTACTAAATTTGTCCACTGAATCCTTTGGCATAGGTCTGGGTGTAGATAACGGGAATGACCACCCCTGGCTGTGAGTTTTACCCACCCTATGGCCATGGGCCCAGACAAAATATAGGGGACAGAAGGCTGCTATCGCTGCTTGCTGCTTTTGATGCCTTCTGCCTGCCATGAACGTTTCTCCTCTGTGAGGCCCCTCTGCCAAGCTACCCTGCCTTGGAGCCAGCCAATTTTACCCTCAAACCTCTACAGACTGTGTGCCAAGATGAACCTTTTGGATGTTCACTTGGATGTTGAGTATTTAAACTCAGCCATGAGAAAAGTACCTGAGTCAGTTTGCTTTCAGAACAGACATTGCCCCACCTGTATTAGTTTGTTTTTGTTTTTGATTTTTGGGTTTCCAGGAATTGAACTCATGACCTCGTCCTTGCTAGGCAGGTGCTGTGCCACTGAGCTATATCCTTGGCCCTCCCCACCTGTGTTTGACTCTGTCATCTCTCTAGGTTTGCTCCTGTAGCACTGGCCTCCCACGCCATCCTTCTTTCCGTTGTCAGAGAGACATTAAGCTGTGCTGAGAAATGATTTGTAAATCAGCAATTTGGACCTGAGGTGGAAGATCAGTGCTGGCTTCCAGATGTACTTACGCATCCGTCACTTACCAGCCAGCCACTCTGGGAAATTCCCAGCCCTGGGAGGCTGGAGCTCTTCATATGTGAAGGAAGTGTGACCAGGCCTGGCCACAAGCACTGCAGGAAGCTGTGTCCTGTGTGTAAAGCACCCAGCCCTGGGACTGGCGTGAGTTGTGACCACATTGAATGGCAGGTGGCTGCCGTCTCTAACAGGATTTGATCCCAGCCCTAGCACTCGGGGTGCTGTTCTTACTGCCATTGCTCTCCAGGACGTATCAGGGGATATGCAGCTTTACAGGCTGTGGAAGTCCTAATTGGCCAAAATGGGGTTTTTCATGAGTAAGGTTCAGTAGCTCCTCCCTCTGAAGACATATTACAGAATCTGGGCATGGAGTCATCTTTCCGAATGGATGCACCACGACGTACCTAGAATGTGAGAGATGGACCAGCTGCTTCTTTCTCTAGCAGCTGCTTTCTCTCAAACCACTATATTCGTCCCACCCCGAACCTAGCCCTTGTTCAGAGTTATGCCAACTCCACTGAAGGTAGCAGAACTGTAATGCTCCAGTGCACTTTCCCCTGGCTCCCAGGCCAGGAAAATGTGTCAGTCTGGTGCTTTCTGGGTACACCTTCAAGGAAATCTGCCCTACGTCCTGGCAGGATAGCTCACTGGCAGAAGGGCCTGCCTGGTACGTGCAAGGTCCTGAGTTCAATTCCCAGTATATAAAAAAAAAAAAAATGAACTGCAGTTTCCCTAAGCCCTAAGATGCCACAAGCATTCGCCATTCCTCTGCTCTTTTCCTTGTTCTGTAAGGTCTTGAGGAAATGTCTCCATTCCCTGCGATGTGCGGAAAGGGCCCAGGCTCCACCATTTTGTGGGCAAGAGTGGGTCCCACTTCCCTAGTTTACCCATGTCTGCACCACTAACACAGGGCCTTCCAAAGAGCATTTGCTCAAAGGTCTAAGGGCAATGTCCTGTGAGCAGCTGGGGTTCTTCATTAGGAGTAAATTTATCCAACATTTTTAACTAACCAAGCATGTACTATTTAGGCTTATATATATTTTTAATTTAACAGAAAGACAACTAAAAGTAATAAATGAAAGTAAATATTGTTTTGAACTTTTTTCTGTATTTATTGACCTCATCTATTTTACTCATGACTTCTTGCACATTTTCAAGAAAGCTTTTATTTCAAAGATGGGTTACCTTGCTCCAGAAAACAAAATAGGATGCAAGACTTTACAATTTGTTTTAGAAAACAGCTGAACTCTTAGAATGTATAAACAGCAATAGGTCTATAAACGGTGATATCAAAATGCACATTTTCAAGGAAGCCTTTACTCCAAAGACTAGTTACCTTGTTCCAGATCACAAAATAGGATGCAAGATTTTACAATTTGTTGTATAAAACAGCCAAACTCTTAAAATGTATAAAGAGCAATGGATTTGAGTCCAGTGCCAATGAAATGCACATTTTGAAGTTAATTAAACCTTCTACTAAAAGGAACACTATATGAAAAAAAACAAAGCCATCTTCAAGTGTCAAACCTAGCAGACAAATGCAAAGGTTATATACTAAGCATACCCAATCCCCATTCTGAATCTGCATTATTTAGAAAAGTGTCTGCTCTTTTCAATGACAGAATTTAAGTATCAGAAATTACATGGGACAGGAGAAGTTGCCTTGGTATGTGCCCTGTCCCTGGCCTTGGCCCTAGTCATCACTCTTTCTTTGGCCCTGACCGTTGGTCTCCTTTTTTTCCATCTTCTGAACCCTCCACCTGAAAGACAGGCAAGATCCTAAGTTTGCTATCTTTCAGTTTGCCCAAAAATTCCAGGACTTTTTCCACACTGGTTTCAGCATAGGCCCTTGGACCCCATATGAACTCATACTGGGGAGGATCACTGTCTGGCACCTTCAGACATACTAAGTACTGTTCCTGCACCAAATCCCTGGTGAGGAATTTCCTTGGCTCCCCATATATGCAGTGCTCACTCCCGGGATACACACCCATTGTGCTCAGCACTGCCCAGATGGCATCCTCTCTGGCACGGTTGCCCTGTCTATGGATGACGCTCAGGATGATTATCAGGATGATGGTCCTGGGGTGGCTCTGATCATCCCTCACCATTCCATCATAGGTGAGGCCCAGGGAAGGAGCAAGAACATAGAAAGGGTTGGTAGAACCCACTTCTTTTACATCAATGCCAAAGACTAGCTGCATACACTTAGAAGCCTCCCCAAAGATCACAGTGAATTGCTCCTCATAATCTTTGCTAACAATCATCTGCATTTCTGCCCTGGTGGTTGGCTGCTTAAGTAGATACTTAAGCTCCAGGAACTCCATCAATTCAGCCACCTTATCATCTAAGACATCACTACTCAAGGACTCCTTCTTTGGCAAGGCCAGCAAGGGGGATGAACCACGCTCTTCACTGCTGGAGCCCAGATGGGATTCGCTCAATGGGGAGGCAGCCACGGCGTTGGAGGGAGAGGAGCTTCTCTCAGGACGCTGAGGAGGATTCAGCATTCCAGCAGCAGAAACCTCCTCTATGTTGCCTAGGATCAGAGAACAGAAGAAAGATGGGGATGTGGAGGAGAAGCAATGAGAGGGAGTGAAAGAGGTGACTTCCTGCTACACAGCATTGAAACTCTGCCCGTTCTCCAAGCCCTTTGTCTCACTTTGGTCCTTGCGGTCTTCCTCAACTTGGTAAAGCTTTGAAGATGCAGACATGATGGCTGTAGTATGTGCCCACGGACAGGAGCTTGGCAATGGGGATTCAAGGACCTAGTGGGGAGAGAGAGGTTGAGATCAGCATGCAAAGACAAAGTAAGAGAAAGAGAGTTCATCCATGGTCCCTGGGTCTTCCCATAAGTGACAGTAGAGACAGGTTGAGGCTGAGGTTCCATACATCAAGAAATGGGGTATTTTCTGCCCTGATATAGACTCCAGGCAGTGTGTGGTATCCCTAAGGCCTCCAGAGTGGTAACACTGCATACCAGGCTCTATGGACTCCTTTCTTTTGGGGTGTGTCAAATACTTACATACCTTCAGTTCTCACCCAAGTTCTTCACCTTGACAGCTTGCAGGTTCTGGCCTCCTCTGTCTGCGGACCAGGAGTGGCTGCTCCGGTGACCTAGTGACCCAGTGCACAAATATGTGACATCCCTGAGCTCAAGCAAACAGAAATGAGATGCAGCACTTCTGCCCACAACTGCATGGGCTTTCCTCAGGGTTGGACAGCACAGCAAGGATAGAGAAGCCCTCCTTTCTCTGGAGCATGACCATGGATTCAAACTTCCCCTCTGCTGACCTAGCATGCATCTCACAATCCAATGCCACCATTTCCCTGTGGCCTCAAATGTGGAAGCTGGTGTGTATGGAGGTGACTCTTCGTCTCTGTCCTGCCTGAGGACACCCCAAAGCAGGGGCATGTTTCCCATGTCTTGGATCTGTTTCACTGATGCCACACTCCGCAGACCAATCCCACTCTTTCCTGACATCAAGAGCCAGGCAGAAAGGTGCACTGTGCCTACCAGTGCTGACAGCAAGGTGGAGGTCACCCTCCAGTCTAGCATGGAAGGTTCCCTTAATTGTCCTCCCTTTAAGTCCTGAGGCTTTCAAAGAGCCCCACCCCTAGGTGGCCCAGAATCCTCCCGCAGATTTCAGGCAAGAATGCAAGACACACTTCAGAGGGAAAGCATAGGGACACTGGGTTCCAACTGTCATGGGTCCTGGATACTCAGTCCTGCTTCATTGCTCACTTAGACTTGGGGTAGGGCCTGACGCTAACTGAGCCCAGGCTGGCTCTGCTCCTGCCACCTGAAGCACGGACCTCATAACAAGGATCTGACTCTGTCAGGGTCTAGTGAGGCAAAACCTGGCCCTCGCCTAGAAATTCTTCACCACGTGGTATAGGGCAAGCAACAGAGGTCTTGCTGATTATTCCGGGACCCTCTCTCTGAGGTAAGATTCCCTCAGCCCCTCTCTCCCACCCCTTATCTATACCTAACTGAGCCCAGGCCTTCCCTGCTTGCTCCCAACTTGGGTCACATCTCAGAACAAGGCTCTCACATCCCCTCAGCTCCCACGGAGACCTAAAGGGGACTGAAGCTTGACAATTTTGCATTGTGAGGTGCAGAGAAGGCAACAGAGGCTTTTCGAGACTGTTCTGGGACCCAGTAGCAGGGTGAGGCTTCCTCAGACCCCCACAGTCCCTCTCACTAACTTGAACCCAGGTTCTCTCCACTCCTCCCAGCAGAGGCTCAGCTAACAACAGGGTAAATCTTGATTGTTCCAGGTCCCTCTCTTTCGGAGGTGGGGCTTCCTCTCTGTACCCACAACCCCCCAACCTGAGCACTAATTATGCCCTACCCTCTCTTTTCCCCTCACCTCAAGGGCATAACATTGAACTGCATCTGGCATCTCCACCAGCCCAGGAAACTGGAGTCAGTGGAAGTCACATTCCACAGCACATGGGGGTGAGGGGGGGGGTTAGAGTTTTGGAGCTGTGGGGGAGGGGAAGGAGGTGGAGGCGGTTGGGGGTTAGGGGTGGCGGAGAGGGGGGGGAGAAGGAGAAGGGTGGGGCTGTGGGGGTTGGGTGTGGAGTGGGGGTTGGGTGTGGAGTGGGGGGGGTGGGGGGGTGGTTGGCCCACAATGAGGGGAGGCTTTCTGAGCACGAGGGTGTGAAGGGATTTTCTGCTCCCCCTCAGTCCTCAAGGGTCACCACTTCGGTTCCTGGCAGACCCCAACAACCATCCTGCAAGGACCTGACTCTGTTCCCCGCAGACCAAGCCTCTGACCTCAGGGCCCCGAGACTGAAGAAAGGAAAAGCTCACTCTTACAAGTCGACCTCTCCGTGAGCCCTGGAGACAAGACAGAACTGAGTTGTACCGTGACCCTGTGAGTTTGGGCCTTCCTTACGCCCCACAGCCCAATACCACGACTCACGAATTCACGCGGCCCTCTCTGCTTCCTTCCCCTGAGGCGCACACCTCACGAAGTAATCTCACGTTGCTCCGACCATTCGACGCACTACTCCTTGGACGTCACTACCGGCAACGTGCCTGACGTGTCCTATGGCTGACAAGAAGGGCGGAAGGGGATTCTCTGTGTCCCCTCTGTTATTCTCCGGGTCCCCTCTGTCCTCTCTGGGGGTCGTCACTTTAGTTCCGGCCAGAGCGCGGACCTCTGTCGTGTACGGACCTTAATCTGTTCCTCCCAGAGGAAGCCTTGCAATCCTAGATTCCCCTGAGCTGCAAAGGGTGCTCACAAGAAAATCTTTCTCTGGCGTGCAGGGCTCACAAAAAAGTCTGATCTAGAGGGTTTGGAGACCCTGCCTATGGGCTGCACTTGCTCAGTCCACCCTCAGGTCATAAGTTTATGGAACATAGTCCAGTCCCTCCTTGAGACGGAAACTGAGATCAAGTCCATCACACTGATCTGACCCCATGAGTGTGCATCTCTGGGGGTCATATCAGGTGACGCGTGCGTGGTCTGACAGGAGGAGCCAAACAATAATCTGCAGATTCCTCCGTTCGTTGTCTTTGCCAGCGGGGTTCGGTCTCTGGTGCTGCCCACTGCAGTCAGCTTTCCTCAGTCTCTGATAGTCCCCATGGTGACAGCCATGGGAAGGAAGGAGAGTTGTCAGGTTGACTTCGCTGCCCAGGATCTCTGGGGCTGAACTGAGGGGCCGCACCGAGGAGCCAAATATTGTGCTGACCTCTTCAAGGGCAACCACATCTTCCTAGGAGGGCTCGTCACCAGCCAGAGGCGGATCTCCCGTCCTTTCCTTCTAAAAGATGGATGTTGAGTGAGAAGAGGGTGAGCGGCAGCACGGAGGTTGGGTAAGTCCTGCTTCTGTGAAGGGATCCAATTTTCTTTTTCTTTCTTTCTTTCTTTCTTTCTTTCTTTCTTTCTTTCTTTCTTTCTTTCTTTCTTTTGTTTTTTTTTTTGGTCTTTTGAGACAAGGTCTCAATATGCAGTTCAGACTGGCCTTGAACTCACTTTGTAGCCCAGGCTGGTCTCAAACTCACAACGATCCTCCTGCCTCAGCCTCCCAAGTGCTGGGATTAGAGACATACGCCACCATGCCCAGCGAAGGGATTCAATTTTTGATAGTCCAGAGCATGATTGTTACATTTCAATGCCCATTTAGAGTCAAGAGGCAATTTTATATGTCTACTAAATGTCTGTATGGACTTTAAATCAATAGAAAATATACAAAGTGTACATCTAGGTTATTGATATGTATAGGTAAAAAAGCATATATGTGCATGTATTAGTGAATATACTATATATGTTGAATGGATGTGTTTTAAGTGTATATTTAAAGAAATGATTGAGCACATGCACGTAGATATGCTACATATACTTATTAAAGAATATCTACTGTCACTATGCATGATTCACTGTTGTACATGCTACTCTTACTCTAGCACATTCCTTACAGTGCATTAAAATAGGGATGATTTTGAAAGCCAGTCCTCACCCGTTAGGGTGATGTTAGCTCAGTCTCTGCGGCCACACTGGCTCCATTTCCTTCTGTCTGATGTTACTTGTAGGTGACTGGCATCTCTGGTGTGAGGCACTGCCTCAGATTGTGCAACCATGTAGAGTCAGGAGTTTTAGAACTTTCCTCTGACTCATGCTGTCATGGGCCACCTATGCAGGCCTTGGCCCACCGCCACACTTCCATGCCCCTACCCCCAAAACAAGTACCAGTTCCACAGCCTTCAGTCTCTTCCAGGGCTTCCTCAAAGAAATGTTCTTTACATATGGTTGCTATTAATGCTTGCTAGTTTTGTTTCCTCTCTCTTGTTAGTTTCTAGGGTTAAATTGGGAAGCACAAGATAGTAACCTACGCTAGGTTTTCATTTTGGCGGTTACAGGGAAGGCACTAAACTATAAGGAATTTAAGGGAAGTTGAGTTTTACAGTTTTGTGACACACTGCTCTATTGATTATACACTTTTTTACCTGAATCTGTCAGCACAGTTGCCTCTATAAAGACTGTAATCATCTTTGTCAGGCTTCGTTTTAGTTATAGTGTCTCTAAGATTTAGTTGCTGTTACAGATGTCATATTATTTATTAGTTGCTCTAATCCAAAGGGTTTTTTTTTGTGTCAAACATATTTCAATTTGGCCATACTATTAAGATGTTTACCTGGTTCTCAAATCTCAATCACTTAAATATTACATTCCACCTCCTGTAAATTTTTATGATATTGTTGCTTAAACATTCTTTTACCTGTTAGTGTCCCTTACTTATTTTGGTAATCATAGCTCTGACTTTGCGTCTCAGTGCTGTGGTGAAACATACACACATTAAGGTACATTCATGTCTTCTTGCTGACTTTAAACATAACTATTCTACCATTTCCTTTTTTTGTGTGTGTGCTGGGAGTCGAACTCAGGACCTTGCACTTGCCAGGCAGGCGCTGTAACCACTGTGATATATCCCCAAGCCCCTTGACCATTTCCTTTTGAGTATGCTTCCTGATGATTTTAGGAAATGGAAGTTTCCTTTTTATACTAGTTAAAGACATATTTTTCCATTAACTGATGTTGAATTTCTTTTTTTTTTTTTTTTTTCTCTGTACCGGGAACCGAACTCACGACCTTGCACTTGCCAGGCAGGTGCTTTTGCTGCTGAGCTAAATTCCCAGCCCTGATGTTGAATTTCTTTCAAAATCTTTTCTTATATGCACTGACATGATTAAATATTTGATATATTTTCTATGTGACATATTAAAAGGGAAGGATATTTTTTCTAATGCTAAATCATATTGTCATTATTTGGAACAAACTTCTTTATTTAGTTTCCTTCTATGCTAGAGATGCTACTTATTTATGTAGGACCTTTGTAGCTGTCAGAGAGTTGGCCTTGAGTGTTCTTACCCAGGAGCGTGCTCATCTGGTTTATGAATCCAAGAGAGCGAGCCTGGAAGCAGGTACTGAACAAGCACCATTTCTTTGGGCTGTGGCTTCTAGACTTCTGACGGGGATTAGCTTGCCCGGGGCACTGGAGGAACTGGACTGCAAAGCTCCCTTGTCCTGAAACATCTGAGTGTGGCTTGAGCACTGAGGACTTTTACTTCCTGCACTGGAATTCATGTTTTCTCAGTCTGTTTGGAACAGTTTGGCCATTTACTAATTTTGTTGCTAAAATGTGATCAGGGTCTCTTAGGACTTCACCCACAATGGATACTACTGTCATGGAAGTTTTGTATTACAGAAATCCTGAATCATATAGTACATAGGATTGTATGGTGGATGCACTACGCAACCTTTGCTGTATAGCAAATCTGGTTCCAGTGAGTTCCCCCACCCACGTGCATTGAATTCATTGGTAGAATGCAAAGCAGATCAGAAGAATGCCACTATTTCTTCTCTCACTATTTCAATGCATACTTCTTACAGACAAGGACATTTAAAAAATAAAGACAATAGTTATGATTTCTAAAAGTCCATACCTGATCAATATCTATGTTCAATAATTCTTGATACACTTAGATTTTTCAAAGTAGTTTCTTTCAATGTATATGCAACTATGGTTCATACCGTAATTTTCGTTTTGCCCCATAAATGTTCATTATTTTACAAATTTTTCCCTTCATCTCTTTTTACTTGCAATGGTTTTAATTTTTTTTCTATTTATGTTAAAAATAAATGGAGGAAAACGTTAACAGACAGACAACCTTTTACAAAATAGCAAAAGAACAGTACAGACAATACAGAGTTACAAACAAAGTGGTAGGAAATTAACAATCCTTATTGTATTCCATATTGATATCTTCAAAATGGTTTCTCATGAAAACAGATAGAGACAGGCAATACTGATCAATCAAGGACTCTTTGACAGTTTCTTTCAGCAAAGAAATGGAAGACAGTGGAACAACTATGTTAACTGTCCTGTATATACATATGTACAACATTTCTCCTTCTTTCCCTTCTCTTTTCCCACACCCCAGTTGCCCTTTACCCTTGACTGTTTTTCTATCAATCACAATGTCTACAATACCTCCTAGTTTAAGTTAACTCTTTGAGGTTTTACACTAGTGAAACAATGTGGTGATTGCACATGCAGGTCTGATTTATTTCACTTA
>NW_004955498.1:5670417-5704214 GCF_000276665.1 Chinchilla lanigera | reverse complement strand
AGCCTCCCCCACTAAGACGAGGGCAGAGTGGTGGCGCCCAGCCTTGTGTAGGATGCGAATGACAAGTCCTTTCCATTGTGAGCCCTTGGTGCTCTCCTTGGAGAGGGGTTCGTAATACAGGACCCAGCCTCGGCTCGCTGCAGCAGCTGAAGACTCCCTGGGGCTGGCTGAGGACAAGCCGGGTTACCCGGGCAGCTCTAAAGCAAGCCACACGCTGTGCACACATAAAATGAGGAATCAGTTTATTACACAACTACAGGCGGCAAAACAGTGGGCTTAGCGACAGGTTTTACACACTGAGCAGGAAGTGATGGAGCATTTGTCCCCCTTTGCCCTGAAACAGACCAGCGACGCTGGAGTCCACTGCCGGGCAGGGGCAGGGGCAGAGGCAGGGGCAGGGGCAGGGAGCAGGTGGATGTTACTTCCTTCCAATTAGGCCACGGAGCCGCTGGTCCCTGGAAAGCCTGCCTTGTCCACTGGGATCAGAAGGTCACTGCTCCTCCAGATCCTCTGAAAAATGACCTACTTGATTCCAGGGGAAAGGCTACTGCACGTTGCAGGACCTGGATACGAGCTGCAGTGCCAGAGCCCGACATGCCATGGCCACGAGGCTGGCACCGGCCTGGTGCCCCGTGCCCCCCTCGCCGGCAGTCAGACTGCTCCTCCAGGCTTTCTGCTCTCTGCCACCTTCTCCAGTGTCCCAGCCTCAGGAAGCATTTTCCAGGATTCTGCTGGCCGGTGCTCCCTGTGCGTTAGGGGAGCACATGCCATTTCTTGCTTGTGGCTATGCTGGTGGGACAAGCCGCTAAGGTGCTGAAGGGATCCCAGGGCACAAATGGCCATGTTCTATGAGGGTCTTCACTCCTCTGGGGCCAGGTGGGCATGCCACCCACCTGGGTTTCCACACAGAACACGGCTGTCTCCAGGGCAAATTTGTAAAAAAATACTTTTAACAGAGTATGCTGTACAGAACCGGGATTTGACACCGTATATTACAATGCTAAAATATTTGTATAAATACTATACAGGCATGGAGTCACTCACTCCTGGGGAAGGGTTCAGGGATGAGGCCTGAAAACCTGCACCCCCCGTGCTCAGAGGGAAACCCCTGCCGAGCGGGGAC
The DNA here is from genome assembly GCF_000276665.1 of Chinchilla lanigera. Classification (NCBI taxonomy): domain Eukaryota; kingdom Metazoa; phylum Chordata; class Mammalia; order Rodentia; family Chinchillidae; genus Chinchilla; species Chinchilla lanigera. Next base: position 5,703,091 of record NW_004955498.1, on the reverse strand, counting down.
AGGGGATGCGTGGCTGTGCTCGGTCTGCACACCAGGTGCTCTCAGATGTAGTCCCGTCCCCGCCGGCTGCAGGCGGGAGACAGCTCAGAGCCGGACTAGGGCGCAGCCCCCTGGAGACGCATCTTCCAACAACACTTTCTGTTGGGATTTTAGCACTTGGGAAAGCTGCCCCATTGACAGACGCTGCTTCTGCAGGTCTGTGGAGCTGCTGTCGCTGACGGGGCAGCACACGGCAGGTAACAGCCTTGGGGCAGTCAGGTTCCTTCCGCCCTCTCTTGCGTGCCCCAACCCCTGGTGTCTCTCTCTGCACACACCTCCCACCGCCAGCCACCTGGTCCTTCTGTGGCGGGTGGCTGATCAGTACCGAGCGCAAACGGTATAGCAGAGGGTTTCCCTGGAGGCCCAGCTCCATTCTGGTCTGGGGTGAAGCCGGTGCAGAGGAAGCGGGGAGGGTGTGTGTCCCAGGCACCTGTGCTCTGGTCCAGCAGCGCCCTCTAGTCCGGCATTTCGATATTTAATTTTGGAGGCGGGAGGACGTACTTCCCAGGGCTCTGGGTGATAACCACCCTGGCCTTCTTGCGAAATATGGGAGCGATTTTAGGAGGTTCTGGAACAGGAGTCTCTTCCGTTTCGTCATTATCCTCGTGGTGGAGGTCATATGAGATGTTGCCGTATTCTCTCAGAAATGGGAAGATCTCAAGCAGAAACTGGCAGAAATCTTTGCGAATACCAAACCACCCTGAAAAACAAGAATACCCCTTTGAGATGCGGTGCTCCCGGCTTCCCCGCTGCCTGTCCTTCAGGAACAAGAACTTGGCCCGGCAGCAGGAGACGCGCTGGCTGCTCGGACCCGAGGACAGAGCAGGGCCGAGCGCACATGCAGGGGCAGTGGAGACCTGCGGCTCTGCAGTGGTGACACTGGGTTCCTGGAATGGCAGTGACTGTGTGCCCTGGGCCCTATGCGGGGCGCGACTGTCGGGCACGGCCTGGGCCACCTGAACCAGAAGCTGTGGCACACTGTTGGCCCAGAGTACTGCTCTCCTTGGCCCTCCAGGGACTCCATGTGGGCTCCAGGGTGAGAACCCCTCCTCCAGTGACTTTCAGAACCCTGGGGTGCCTAGGCCAGGCTCTTTCTCTCATCTCCCAGGCCCAGGAGAAAGTCATGGGGGACACAGAGCATTTTCTCCCCACAGGATTTCTGTCCCCTCTGGAATCTGGGTAGGTTATGCACCAGTAGGCCCAGGGCAGGACACAGCCTGAGCCCATGGGCTCTCCTCGAAGCTCTCTCCTGAGGTTCTGTGTGTGTGTGTGTGTGTGTGTGTGTGTGTGTGTGTGTGTGTGTGTGTGTGTGACAGCAGACTCTCAGCTTTGTGCTGGCTCTTCCGGAGCAACAGAAGCAAGCTTAGGCTGGGCTGAGTCCCGGCACAGCCCTGGCTTCCAGAAGGAACGCTCCTCTGGCTCCCGCACAGCAGAGCTTACAGCCTCATGAGCAGGAGCCCTCCCCACAGCTCATTTCTAAACTGTGTGCCATGGCATGCATGTGGAGATGTAGAGTGATCCAGTCAGGTACAACTGACAAGACCCTGTCGATACTGGGCAGTGAGTGGAGCAAAGAGGAACAAAAGTGCATCAGCCTCGAGGGTTCTGGTGGAAGCCGTGGATTTTTCATCTCCCCTCACTAGCCCTGGAAGGTTATTTGAGCCCAATTTTGTAGTGTCGGGAACAGGAACCCAGCAAGGTGGTGGCCTGCCACTGTGTAGTCCAACCTCTGAGGGTATTGGGCACCAGAGGACAGCTGAGTGAGTGCAGGCCAAGGGAAAGGGAGGGTTACAGTACACCCGCCCTTGGAAGATCCAGCTCCTTCCTTAGCCACAGTTCTAGATTGGGTCCTGGGACCCAACTTTTTAGAGTGTGGACACACACACACACACACACACACACACACACACACAGAAACACACCAGTGTAGGGCTTCTGAGATGCTGAATACATACAGTGGTTTCCACCCTTCTGTCCAAACGTGGTTGCCATCAGCGTGATCAGTGAGAGCCACAGGGGGACAAAGATGGGAATACAAGAGAAAGCATTGTGGCCATCCAGTTTGTGCACCAGCAGAATCTAGGGAAAGAGACACAGTAAGGGTCCTGCGGATGTGACACCTGCAAATGAACTACGTGTGAAGCTGTCTCTGTAGGGAGCCCTTTGCATTAGGTCTCAGAGCAGGGCAAGTCACCATAGGACAGGTCAGGAAAGCTCCCATCCTTGGGGGAGAGAACCAGGTGAGATTTATGTGGAACTCCTCATGCTCATTCTACCATGTCCAGTGTCCATTCTGGAACTCTCTACAGAACTCCAATACAAGACCAGGATGCTGAGGGTCCCTCTTGGAAAACTGATTATCAGTCCATGTAGCCAGCATGGCTGAAGAGCACACTGCTCTTGGCCAGCACCCTGTGCAGTCCCCAGGGTAGAGAAAGGATGTCCTCTGTCCCTGCCCTCCTCTCTCTCCTGCAGGGCTCCCTGTGATGTGCAGCGCCCCCATGCTGCCTGGTAAGAGATTCAGGGTGCTTTCACAGAAGGCTGGGCTGGGGGCTGAACAGGTTTCCTGCAGAGAACTTACCTCAAAAGTCAGCAGCGGCACCACAATGGTCATCCAGCTCAGTGCCATGGTGATGTGAGTCCGTCGCTGCTCCGCAATCACATCCATAGAGCGCAGGAACAAGACGGACCACACGATGTAATAGAGAACCACCAGGCACAGGAAGGACATGAGGATCCACAGGGGGACACACACCACCTGCAGGGACGAGCAGAGAGGAAATATCTTTGAGAGGTCAGCCCAGTCACTGGCTGGCTGGGGCCCTCCAGGAAAGCCTCGCCAACGACAGTCCTGCCGTGCACAGGCCTGCAGGTTCAGCCGGGGTCTGCTGCTGGGACGCACTCAGTCCCCAGCCCTTGTTCCTTCCGAGACAGCCTGGCATCGAAGCCGTGGCTCTGTCTCCTGGGGCCCTCTTCTGCACAATCACTCCCTGTCACAGTCCCTCCCGCTTGCTCATGCAGGCTCTGCCCAGCGCTCCCACTCTCACAGGTGCTGGCACATCTCGAGTGTGTGGCTGCGCTGGCAGAGGGACTTCATCTCACTCGCTCACAAGACCACGGGGTGAGCCCGGGGGCCAATGCCGGGCCAGTCTCCCTGTTTGCTTCTCTCTCTGCTGCCCTGCCCCCTGGCACTCTTTCTCCCTGGTCCCCTTCTCTTTTATGAATGATCATGCAGTACACTGGACTGCTATCGGTGTACAGTTCTGTGAGTGCTAACACATGTACACTGGTATAGCCATAAGCAGCACACAGAAAGGTTGTGTTGCCTTGTAAAAGTCCTTTGTGCTGCCCTTTTACTGTCATACCATCATACCGCCATAAGCCCTGACAGCCACGGATCTGTTCTGTCCATGTCCTTCTGTCCTTACAAGGTTGCCCCGGTGGAATTAGACAGACAGTAGCCTGAGAATAGCTTCTGTCTCTGTAATGTCTCTGCCGTTCATTCATCCGACTGTCCTGTGCCATCACAGGTCGTTCCCTTACAGTGCCTGTGGTGCTCCATCATACTTGATGAGCCGTGTGTTTATCTCGCCACTTACTGAAGTCGGTTTCTAGCTCTTAGGTACCAGAGTCAAGGCGACTACAGTTTGTATCTGGCTTTCTGTGTGGCTCTATATTTTCATATCTAGGTTAGGTACCCAGAAGCAGGACTGCTGTGTTGCATGCTACGTGCACGTTTAAGTGTAAGAAATCACCAAACTGCTCACCCGACTGCCTTCTCCATTCTGCCTTCCTGGCAGTAATGGAGTGTCCCAGTTTCTCTGCATCCTCCTCACTCTTGGAATTGCCATTTGGTTTTTTGCCATCCTGAAACCAGCACAGCAGGACCATACCATAGTTTTATTTGCCTCTCCTTAATGTGTAATAATGTTGAGCATCTTTTCTTGTGCATGTGTAGATCATCTGCGAACTGTCTTTTGCCTATTTTTAAATTAGGTATTTGTTTTCTTATTTTATGTTAAAAATTTGGGCTGGGCATGGTGGCATATGCTTATAGTTCTAGCTCTCTCAGAGGCCGAGGCAAGAGGATCAAGTTCAAGCTCCGTCTCAGCAATTTAGGGAGACTCTGTCTCAAAATAAAATAAGTAAATAAATAAAAAGCACTGGGAAGGTAGCTCAATCCTTGGGTTCAATCCCCAGTTCTACAAAAACAAAAACATAACAAAATAAAACAAAACATCCAATTCTTTGTACGTTTTCAATACAAATCCAAGTTTTGCTAAGTACTTTATAAATAATTTTCTTTTACGTTGTGTCTTTTCTTTCACTTGATTTTAATTTTAGGACATGTGAATTTATGATTTATTTGTTTTATGGGCCATATTATTAGTGTCATTCCTAGGAACTCTTCATTTATTTGTGGGCCCCCCAAATTTTGTCCTGTTTTCTGCTAAGTTGGTTTTTTTTTGTTGTTTTTTTTTTGTTTTTCTCCGGGACTGGGAACCGAACTCACGACCTTGCGCTTACAAGGCAGGTGCTTTTGCCGCTGAGCTAAATCCCCAACCCCCTGTCCTGTTTTCTTCTAAGAGTTCTACAGTTTTGCATTTTGGTCTCTATGTTTCATTTGAGTTGATATATGAACATGACTTTTAATTGTCCTAACTAGCTTGGAATTCTTAATTGTACATCTGGATAAAAAGTCTATGTGTTATCTGTCTGCCTCCTTTTAAAGTGCATCTGTGATGGGATTCATTTATTGGATTCCGTTTCATGGGTGGGATAATAGTCATTTTAGCCTCTTTTGTTGTTTTGCTCATTATGGGAAACAAGCAATTAATTAGAGCACCTCATTCACTGGGGATCTGTACAGGATTGAGGAGAAGAAAAATCACTCTGCTCACTATAGGAAGCATTTGAAATTCCTAATCTTTTTTTTTCCTGATTGTACTTATCATAAAGATTGGTCCTGTCCAGACCTGTTTCTTTTCTTTTTTTCTTTTTGAGACAGCGTCTGGCTATGCAGTTCAGGCTGGCCGTGAGCTCACCTTGTAGCCCAGGCTGGTCTCAAACTTGCAATGATCCTCCTGCCTCAGCCTCCCAAGTGCTGGGATTACAGGCATGTGCAACCATACCTGGCTCAGATCTGTTTCTTCCATGTTACAACAGAAGGAGCTTTGAGCCCATTTCCATTCTCCAGATACAGTATCCTGAAGACGTATGATGGGTGTCTGAACAATATTTCTGATTAAGAATATTTTTTTAAACATTCTGGCCATAAGTGATAAACCTCATCTCTAAGTTTGGAATCTGTGCCCCCTTATTTTCTTCCTTCACCCCAAATGAAAATTTTCATTTTTTAAAGAAGTAAACTCTACTTAATACAGAGAATGTCTTGTGTGCAAAAGTACACATTAAGCAACAAAGAAAACAGAGACAAAAACAATGGCATGAGCACATGTCTCACAAGCAGGATAGCCCTTCTTTCTTTATTCCCAATCCTCTTTTCTATGCATTTACTAGTTGAAAGAATACTGTATTCTCTAATTTGTAGCTTACTGCTTTTCTATACATCCTTCCCCCCTTCCCGCTTTCCATTCACAGCCAATTTTAAGCAAACACCTATTAGCTGAAGCCACAGTTTAGAAACATGACGTATGATCCCTTATCAAGCAAGAGTGTAAATTGGTACAGGTGTTTTGAAAAGCAAATCACCACACAGTATATATATTTTAAAAATCTCAAAAAAGTTCCCAACTTTTAGCTAAATAATATTGTTTCTGGAGTCCTTCCCAAGAGAACAATAGAAAAATCACACAAATACAATAATGCATAAAAATATACTTTGCATATTGAATGGGAGGAAACACTAATGTTTATAGCATATACCTAACAACAGATAATCTACTCTTTTAAAATAGCTATTAGGATTTGAATGTTCTTAAGACAAAGAAATCATAAATGTCCAAGGTAAAGATACTTCAGTTACCCTGCCACGATCCCTACACATTGTAAACCTGTATTGGAATGTCACACTAGAGCCCATAAATATTTACAATTACTATGTGTCAATTAAAAACATTAACTCTTAAATATATAGTGCAACATGTTTTAAAACTGTACATAGCCAGGTGTGGTGGCTTATGCCTATAATCCCAGCACTTGGGAGGCTGAGGCAGGAGGATCACCATGAGACTGAGGGCAGCCTGGGCTACATAAGTAAGTTCAAGGCCAGCATGCACTACACAGTGAGACCCTGTCTCAAAAAAAAAAAAACAAAACTGCAAATAGTGGCAACAACTGAAATATTCAGAAATAAGGGGATGGCTTGATAATTTCAATTAAAGAATACTTTGCATTGACTGCATTTTAAGAGTCATATTCATAGACATTTATACTGACATAGGTAAATACATATGTTAAAATTTTAAAAAGACACAAAATCTTACATGTAATATAATCTCAACTATTTACATAATAAAGGACACTAACCATGTTATCTCCCAGAATGGGAATACAGGGGATTATTGGTCTACTGCATATGCTTAGCTATGTTTTCAAAGTTTCTTAGAATGTACATGAATTACTTTTATAATAAAGGAAAGTTTATTCGAATTACATACAAGCCAGGGCCAGTGGATGATCTTGTCCAGTCTCAAGGCAATGAATATAAACTGAAGAATGTTGACAGAACACAGGATTTCTAACTAAAAATGAAGAAAAAAATCAGTTAAGTAAAGTCAAAGTCGTATTCAACACCACAGTTATTTGGTTAATGCATTCAAAGGCGATGCAAAGTGCAACACAGTCCGGCTTTCACTCTATCAGCGTGGAAATGACTGATTTCCAACTCTGGAAGGGGACAGCAGCGCTCTGCTAAGGAGCACCGGGCCCTGGTCTCCCGTCCCGTCCCTCTGCTCGGTGGCTGCCCTGCCTCCTGTGGAGCCGGAAGCCTCAGAGCCGCTGGCCCGGTGATGCTGGCCCTGCTCCGGGGTTCTGCGAAGACAGGCAAGTGGCAGTGGGCGCCTTCTCAGCTTCCTTCCTGCCCAGGCGAAGTCTTTCACTTGTAACCGCTGAATACTTTGCTTCCTTTTCCTCATTCCTAGGACTCGGCTCCGCACCCTCCCCTTCCTTTTTGGCTCCTTAAGGCTCTGCCACATCAAGCCCTCAATTTGAGATGCTCTATGGCATTGTGAACCCCACCTGCACCACTGATCTTTCTGAGCAACAAACAAGCCAACTATTTCTCACTAAAAGCAAAATCCTCAAATCCAAATAAGCCCACCCCTCCTGTGACTCGGTGTCTCTCTTCAACTTAGTCCTTTTTCCACTGTCACCTAACTTGGTGAGACACAAGTGGCTATGTGAGCCCCTACTGCCTTATCTCCCAGTCCAACCTTCCCCATGTGACACAGCTTCTACCCGCATGACCACCCCGCCGGAAAACTGCTTTCGTCAGGGTCACCAACGCTACGAGGCCGCAGAACACTTGTGTGCTCGTGGCATCTCTGGGGCATGTGCCGTGGTAGGCCCCCTTCCTGGGCTTCAAGGATCCCACCACACAGTTTTGGTGTCCTCTGAATGCTCTGACAATTCCTTCTGGGGCTCCTTTCCCTGTCCTTAGCTAGTGATACTACTCACAGCCCCGGAATCTGTCTTCTGTCCCCACTAGAGAAATGTCCACGGCAAAACACACCGTTCCACTCCTTCCCTCACTCCACCCCGTCGTGGCCTCCCACATCGCCCAGTGCTCGGTTCTCGCGTCTGCCTCCAGGGCAGCCTCTGCTGCACACCAGCCCAGCTGTGCAGGCACCACCTGGCTTTCCCAGGGGCACCTGAGTGAAGCTTGTGCCCAGGTGAGCCAATTATTCCCTGCCCCCCGCCTTTCCTTCACTAAGGTACCGCAGCAGCCTGATTTCCCAGGCCGTGGACCCGGGAAGTACCCTCCACGCGCTCTCCCCTAGTCTCATATTCAGTCACTGCATCTTGTCCACCCCCCATCCCAACGTCTCGTGACCCCCGCCCACTCTCTGTCCCTGTCACAGCTGCTAGGTCGCCTCTCATTTCTGACCACTGCCAGCTACTTCCGCAGACCCCCAACTAGCTTCGCCGCCTCCAGCCTGATGGCTTCCCGCTCCCAAAGCTCCCAAGATGCTCTTCCTTCTGTGACAGTCCTCGTCCTTGTCTACTGAACAAAACTCTGTGACCCGTCCTACAGCTCCTCCAAGCTTCTCAATCCAGAAGCCATCTAGTGACTCAGTAACTCCTCCACAGATGTCTGGGCCAAACAAATACCTAATAGTTCCACTGATTTAAGTAATTAGGTCTAAACTTAGTATTCCCAGGCTGAGCAAAGTGAAAATATGAATCACCAAGTCAAAAGCAAAATACTATTTCAGCACGGTGTGGTGGTGCATGCCTATAGTCCCAGCCATCTGGGAGGCTGAGGCAAGAGGACTACAAGTTCAAGCCCAACCTGGGGGACTTAGCGGAACCCTGTGTCAAAAGCAGAAATAATAACAAGAAAAAAGAAATAAAAAGAAACAAGGATGTAAGTCAGTGTGAAGGCACTGGGTTCAACCTCCACGACTGCAAAAAAAGAAGTATCATTCTTTGAAAACCATAACTAATTCTTAATGAGCTGCACATGCCAGATTGAACCCAATGTCACAAACTGTGGCATTAGGTAAGGTACTTCCATTCTCATCAGCTGTTTTACACCTGCATTTTCCCACTGTGCTAGCTTCGATCACAGCAACTGCTCAAAACTCAGCTTCATAAAAGATATGGTGTCATCGAAGGGAATGAGGTTTAACCTAATAATACAACTGTAAAGTGTCTTGAGCGAGTAGTTTGAATGGCGCCCCAGCAGATGTCAGATACCAGTGTTTCCTTCCAAGTATCCACTATTTCTGGTGCCCTGTGAGGTCACTTGGGCGCCCAGGGCACCTCAGTGCATATGCTGCGAGTGGCCTCTGTTCAGCCCCAGCCCTATGAGGAAGCTCCCCTCTCCCATGCCCGCAGTCCCCCATACCTCTGCTCCAGTCACAACTGAGCTTCCCTGGAGTCCATGCAGCTGATGGGTTTTTTTGGCTCTATGCCTGGGTACACCTGAAATTCGTCACGTCCTTCTGTCCCAACACACAGCCCACCAGCAGATCCTAGGTCCTCCTTTACAACTCTGTGAGAGCTTACCCCCAGCGACCCCCTTGGTGCTGTACATTCTCTTCCTTTGGTAGCCAAAAGTCTGCAGGGAGCTCAGTTTTCCCACGTGTTGTTTCTTCCCATGCACGGAAAGGCCACGAATGTGTGAAAGACTCACTTTCTGCAACTCCTGCCTGATGCAGTCTGAGCTCTGGTGTATGCTTTTGCTTTCCAAGAAACAACGTTCCACATCCTCCTAGGTTTTGAAAACTTTCTTCGTCTCCCCTGTCTAAAAGCTTTTAGATAACTCTATGGGTACTCCTCAACCTGGCAGTGCTGCTCCTGGGGACCAGAGTGGCTCAGAAACATGCAGGAGCACTTTCAGACAGCAGAGAGGCCTGGAGGACAGCACCACCACGAGTACTTAAGGCACAGGGGTCAGGAGCACAGGTCTTGCAAAGGATGGGACACTTGCTCGCCCATGTTCCCTATCTGGAATGCCAATCACACACCTCCCTCCTCCAGTGAGGAACACTGGAGCGAGTGGGACCTCTTAGAATGTTTCGATTTTTGTTTAATACAAGCTTTTGTCATGATTTTTAAAGCTTGGTTTTACTCCATTTGCTCAGGTAACAGGAACTACACGCAAGGCAATAGAGGCCTAGAGCAGAAAGGTGCATATGACCAGGTGGGATGGTGGCGGTAACCAAGAGGGAGAGCAGACTCGGGGGAAGGTGAAGAGCCTGGAGGTGGAGACGACATGTGAGGCACAGTGAGGCGGGAGTAGGGATTTAGGAGGCAATAGCATGCGAGGGGCCGTGGAAGCAGGCGTTCAGGGAGGTTGCTCCAAGCCAGTAAGAGCAGCGAGGAGGGGTATCCCCAAAATCAGCCTGCTAAGAGCTCACAGCAGCTAGTCAGGAGTAGGGAAGGAGGAACTCAGCCAGCAAGCTGAGGATGGAAGGCGCCAGTGGGTCAGAGGACTGGAAGTGAGGATGATGCCAGTCCTGTCAAGAAATGCTCAGCAGTGTCAAGTGCTCCAGAGCGCTCCATGGTCCAAAAAGATAAAGACTGCAAAGGGCTCGTTGGGCTTGGCCTGGGGCACTCACATTAGGCCTCCAGGGGCCTGAGGGCTGGGAAGATACCAGATACCCAGCAGGAAGGATTAAGGCGGTAGGGGCGGAACAGCCTGTTTTGAGATGTTCTGTGAGTGGGAGGAGAGAGAAGAAAGCACGAGAGCAAAGGCTTGAGAGAAGCTTGCGGCTGCTGCTGTTTGCTTTTCTCTTTCCGAGGAGGCACAGCAAAGTTGCTGCGCCGAGTGGGGTAAATTCTAGAGCAAATGCCAGAGGACAAGTCTGCAAAGAGAAAGGGTGGACAGCAGGCAGGTCTTTCAGAGACCGTACATGTCAGGGCCCCCGTGGGCCCTGTGGCCCCGTGCATGGAGAGCTCATACCAGGCTGCTTGGCACAAGGAGGAGCAGCACAGTGCTGCTCAAGCTCGCTTCCATTACTGTTTCCCAAGAAGCCTTGAAAAACATTTGCTTCCTAACCACACCCCTCATGAAATTTTAATACCACAGATATTTCATAGGTAATACACTACACGCATGTCTGTGCTTTATTCATAAAACGAGGAAGATTTTCCCCAGTCTAACCCTTAAACCAATGCTCACCCCTTGGGGGCCCAGGTGCTATGGCCTCGTTATCACAGTCCGGCTGAAGCTGAGGACCCATGAACCACGGTAGCCAAGTCCTCGAGTCACATGACTTTCTTCAGCCTCTGCTAGTAAGCAGTCAGAGGGAAGTAGAGTAGAAGAGAAGTTGCTGGGCTGCTGTGGGTTGGGAAAGTGAAGGTAGCCAGGGAGAGGAAGTCCCTCTACTATCAGCTGCACCAATACCAAGGCTTGCTAGCCAGGCCAGAGTGGTGCCCTGCCAGGCTAAGCCCTTTCTGGTGCTCTGGGTACTGCTGCCTCTGGGTCCCCCAGGGCCTTGCTCCATCACCATCTCTCTCTGAGTGATGAGAGAATCTATACCTGGGGTGAAGGCTCACCCTCTGGCTCCTATGTTCCCTTCCAATAGTAGTCTTCTTCCACCATTCTTTTGTTTTTTGTGTTGTTATTTTTCAGTGCTGGACACTGAACCCACGGCCTTGCATGGTAGGCAAAGACTCTATCCCCGAGGTACATTCCTGTCCACTTTTATTTATTTATTTTTTGGAAATGGGCTCTTGATGAGTTACTCAGGCTGGCTCCAAGGTCACGATTCCCCTGCCTCAGCCTCTCTACTGGCTGGGATTATAGACATAAGCCACTGTGGCTGGATCCTTCCTAAACTCTCTATTCATCTGGAAGGCTGGTAGCCCAGGGGAAAGCCAGAGTGAAGAAGGAGAAAGGACTATTCCATTATCTTTCTTTCCTTATATACCTCACGATCTAGAGTTAACAATCTCCTCCTAACAAAGGGCAAGACACTGATATTAGAAGAACTGGTTTGAAAATATCCTTAAATATACGTAATCTCACCTCTAGTGACCTGTCATGTCGAAAGCCCCAGACACAAGCTGCGACAGACACCGGGGAAACAAAGAACAGCGGCATGAAGACCAGAAGCCAGAAATGGCTTCCTCTTTCGATCCTGTCACACACCAGAACTTCGAACATCAACAAGAGCAAGTGGATGCCCACAGCAATTAACATGGCCTTGAACTCCACACATGTTTCTCCTTCTGCTCTGAAGAGGGACAGAAAAAGAAGAAAAAGACCCTCAGTTCCGAATCTCCATTAAAAGCAAGCAGTTCACTGTAAATATAAGTAAACAATTTAAGTTGAAGCTTTAATTTGACTTGTAAATTTGACAAAAAGGAAACCTAATCTTTCACAGGCAATCTTCCAAGTATGAAAGACAAGAGATAAACATTATCACCAAGTGAGATTTAATGTTTTAACTGTGTAAGTATACTCTCACTAGTGATAGCCACAGGTATTATTTCCCAGAATACACATATAAACACTTTTGCTCATAACTTTAATTCAGTAAGAGGTACTTCCCAGATTATTTACACTGCTTCTATTGTTAAAAACTGACAAATACTTCTTAAAATGAAAAAATACTTTTTACATCTTATGAGCCTTATCTCTCACTTATTTCAGCTAATAATGGTGCACACCTATAATCCCAGTACTCTAGGAGAATGAGGCAAGAAGATTAAAAGTTCTATCAAGCCTGGTAATTTAGCAAGACCCTATCTCAAAAATTAAAAGTAGAATAAAAGGGCTGGGGATGTAGTGCAGTGTAAAGGCCCTGGCTTCAATCTCCTCTACCAAAATATAAAATATATTTCATAAAATACTACATAAATAACTCTAACTTTATGAACAAATATAGGTTAGGTTCAACAAGATATGGTAACTATTTGTTAGCTTATATTTTATTTTATAATGCAGATAAAATTATGAGTATCTTTTTATTTTCCTGCCTATTCCATTATGATGAATTAAAACCTGCAGATGAACCACAAAGAGTAAAAGAATTAACACCATTCTCAGAATCATTTTAACTAGCTATTTAAGTATCATGCATGAACTTAATAGATTACTACTGAAAATTTATAAGGTCACAAATCAGGACAATATTTTATAATTTGAAAATTCTACAATGTTCATTCAAAATATTGTCCAGATGACATTTCTAATATATATGTCGTATTGGCAATCAATCATCTGTGGTTTGAACAGAGAAAATGAAGTTAGAGGTTATTCCCTAAGTTCCATCGCTTAATGTTTACTCTAGAAGGAGCACATTTGTACATTCTCAACACTGTAATACATACACACACTTCTTTCTCTGCTTGAAAAATCTTAAGCACACAGAGATAGTGTTTAAATAACTTCTAAATATCAAATAGTAGAAACTAAATTGTCAGGTAACTTTTCATTCTTTGAGGCACACACACTAGATACCTGACAATATAAAGGAAAAAATGTGCAGTCACAATGGTAATCAATCTTTCAAAAAAAAATTTAAGAACTTTAAAATAGCTACTTTTGAATGGCCCTCATCTGCCAAGACTCTCCGTGTAGCTATCTAAAAATTCCTAGGTACACATGTGATACAGTCTTCAAATTATCTAAATCTTGTTTTCTTTTTAAAGAATTTTTAAAGAATTGCAGTGACCCAACTTCTACAGTCTTCCCACATGAGGATCTGCATTACCTCCCTTTGGTCTCCCCACTTGCTTAAAATGCTTCACTCCACACTTTTTGGTGAAGGTTTAGAATAGCCCCCTATTCTCCAGCACCCCCTGTCTTTCCTTGATGCAGTTCCAGTATGGCTTAGCTACTTTTCATGGTGCTTAGACAAAATACCCCACACCTAAGGTTAAAGGAAGGAAGGTTTATTTGGCTCACAGTTTGTAGAGGTTTCAGTCCATAGTTGGTGGCTCCAAGGCAAGGTGACATGACAGAGGGGCATTGCAGAGGAGAAACAGTTCAAAGTGTGGCAGGCAGAAGGCAGCAAGCAGCGAGCTTCCATTTCCCTTTTATCCCAGGGAGGCTACAAACCTTCTGGGTGGTGCTACCTACACCCAGGGTAGGGCATCTGTTTTCAGTAAATCCATTCAGCCACACCCAGAACTATGCTAATTCCAATCAATGGACTGATTTAGTACTACACACCTTTAATGTCAGTATAATACATCCTAGATCCAGCCACCTCTGAAAAGCTCCACCTATGAGCATATGAGGCTTTGGGGGGACATCTAGACACAAGGCATAACATAGTCTCTGTGAGAAAGGAAAAACTCACACAGAGGTTAGCAATGCCAGGCTGCACACACCCTTCCTCCATCTTTCCCACTCAGCATCTGGCTCTCAGCTTTCTCCACTGTGAAGCCCATCTGAGGGACTCGTGGTGTTCTGGCCAAGTTACTTCCCTGACATTAGAACAGTCCTAAAGCCCCAGGACTAGGAGATTAGAACGACTGGGGCCTCATTACAAAAGCAAACTAGAGAAAGTCAGATATGTGATAATCAAGGCTTGAATCCCTCCCAAGCACATGCAGTTTCGTGCCTTGTAGCCTAGTATGACATAATAGTTCTATATTTTGGGTATGCCTGGGATTATATAGGGATTTGTGGGCTTGCTAGGTACTTAAGCACCCAAATCACACTGCTTTTGCAGGAAAACACGAATCAAATACCTTCCTTTTAAAAACATTGATGACATCTCAGTTTGTCTATACTACAGTTCTATAAAAGCCCAAATAGTTCTTACACAACCTCATTTCAAAAAGAAATGGTCCTTATTTCATCATGAGTGACAAAAACCAGATATCACTCTCAGGACAGAGCAGGTTTTATAAAGCAGTATTACCGATATTGAGGATTTCGCGCCCAGACTCCAGTTCCAACGGAGGCACCGACAATGACCATTAACTTCCACAGCCATATGGGAGCAAAGACAGCCCAGTAATTCCACTGAATGATGCCATCCAGACGAAGGGCCAGCAGCACAGAGAATAGCAGCAGACAGGCATAGATGAGGAATTTACTAGGAGAAAAGTAAAATGATTAAGGAAGATTTACTTTTACCAGCAGGTAATTCTGAAATGGGGAAGAACAACAGCAATATTTTTCAGCACATAAAGAGCCACTAATTCACCAACTGCTTCTTAAAAAGTTCTACACAGTAGAAACTGTGTTGGAAATAAGAGAACCATAAGGGAAATAAAACAAGTCCCCTGCTTTCAAGGGCTTCCTGAGGAGGGAGTCTACAGAGAAGCGGACAATCACAATCCAGCAGGTCCTTGGCTGAACTGGTGCTTTGGGGAGGGTGTGGTGGGAGCCAGAAAGAGGAAATATGGGTTCTGTTTGAGCAATGGAAGCGGAGAGGTGGTAACAATGGAGATGGCTTTAGAGGATATTTGTCTGGAAGACAGGAAGGTAAATGAGATGAGATGAGGAAGCATTCAAGGCAGAAGGAGCTAGCTATACCAAGATGTGGAGAGCAGAAAAGGTTAACATGTTCAGGATAGGGTCATGTTATGTCACTAACTGATGATTTGATTCTATTTGTAAAGTGGCAGCCATCTTCCCTATTCATATGGTATGCACATTTTTGTACATGTACCATACTTTCCAGGGCTGAATAAGTATGTATATGTGCACACACTCACATCTCACATAAAAAGAAAAGTTCTGTAGAGGCTGTCCTAGAAATATTCTTTAGCAATTATACTGCTGAGGACTTCTGCCTCCAGCTTTGATATAATAATCAGACTAGAATTCAACTTCCCACCTTACAAAAGGAACTAGACAAACCCAGGTACAGCAGCATACTCCTGTAATCTCAGCTACTTGGGAGGCTGAGGCAGGAAGACCATAAATTCCAGGACAGTCTTGGCAACTTAGCAAGACCCTGTAAACAGTAGAAAGCCAATGTGGTAGTGTATGTGTAAAATCGCAGCACTCTGGAGGCTGAGGCAGGAGGATCACTGCGAGTTTGAGGTTAGCCTAGGCAACACAATGAGTTCAAGGCCAGACTGAACTACATAGCAAGACTCTAACTTTAAAAAAAGGATATTAGTACTCTCTCAATAACTGATATTAAACATAAAAAATAACTAAAGATATAAAAGATTATAACAACACTATCAACCAGCTTAACCCAAGTGATAGTGAGGAAGAGTTCCTCTGAACAACAGAATACAAATTTTTCTCAAGAGCATGTGGAAAATTCACCAAGGAAGACTGAATTTGGGGCCATAAAATAAGGCTAACCAAATTTAAAAAGCACTGAAATCATAAAAAGAAAATCTCTAAGCACAATGAAATTAAACTAGTGATCAACACAGACATAACAAAATTTCTCAAAATACTTTAAATTAAACATCACACTTCCAAGTAACTCATAGGCAAAAGAAAAAGCCACGAAGAAAATTAGAAAGTATTTTGGACTGAATAAAAGTGAAAACATAATGAAAATTGTGAGATGCTGCTAAAGCAGTACTACAGAGAAGGTCTAACATCAAATACTTATATTAGAAAAAAAGCTCTCTAAATTAGTACAACCACTATAGAAATCAGTGAGGAGGCTCCTCAAAAATATTATGTACATAAAATGTCCAAAACTACCAAAATGTCCATAAAATATTAATAAAGGGAAAGAAATTGCTCAAAAGAAGAAACAACTGGAATGAGGGAAAGGAGAAAAAGAAAGAAGGGAAAAATATCTATGTATACAGAAGGATAGCTGGGATAACTGTACAGCTGATGTCTAATGGTTTATTGAAAGGGACAGTTAATGCTTTTGTTTTTTTTTTTTTTTTTTACCAATTTTGCATGCTTATATCTGGTAATCTGAACAACTAATGTGAAGACAACAATATGCAATATAACAACCAATGTCAAATTCCTATCATCTTTTTGTTTTTTGTTTTTCTTTCCAGTACCGGGAATTGAACTCACGACATTTAGCTTGCCAGGCAGGCGCTGTGCCACTGAGTTAAATCCCCAGCCCCCCTATCATCTTGTTTGGTGAAATTCTGTATTGTTATAATTTCTTTGTTTTTATTTTTTATTTTGTTCAGTGGTTTAATCAATCTTGCATTCTTACATCTGGTAATCTGACCAACTTCACTGAAGATAGAAATATGTAATATAACAACTGTTAATCCCTAAAAAAGAAAAAAACCCAAAAACTAAAATAGAACTACCATATTATCCAGCAGCTCTACTGTGTGGTGGATATCCAAAGGAAATGAAACCAGTATGTGGAAGAGATACCTGTGCTCCCAAGTTTACTGCAGCATTATTAACAATAGCTAAAATAAGCAATCAAACTAACTGTCCATCAAAGGATGAATGGATAAA
Organism: Chinchilla lanigera; assembly: GCF_000276665.1. NCBI lineage: Eukaryota > Metazoa > Chordata > Mammalia > Rodentia > Chinchillidae > Chinchilla > Chinchilla lanigera. The sequence goes on along the minus strand of NW_004955498.1, from coordinate 5,686,047 downwards.
GAAAATGTGGTCATATACCTACTGGAATACTATTCAGTCATAAAAAATGAAATCATGTCGTTTGTGGTAACATAGATGGAACCGGACATCATTATGTTATGTGAAATCAACCAGATGCAGAAAGATAACTGCCATTTGACCTCACTTGTATGTGGAATCTAAAATGTTGATCTCACAGAATTTGGGAGTACAGTGGTGGTTAATGAAGCTGGGGAGAGTAGGGGGAGGGAGGCATGGAGAAAGGCTGGCCCATGGGTACTATATCACAGATAGGAACAAGAAGCTCTGGTGTGCTATTGCAGAGCAGAGTGACTGTAGATAAGGATATTGCATTGTATAGTTCAAAAAGCTGGAAGAAAGGATTTTGGAAGCTTTACACATAAAGAAATGATAAATGAGAAGGATCAGAAGGTAGATATGTTTAACCCAAATTAAACATTTAGATTTTGTGTGTGTGTATATATATATATATATATATATATATATATATACCACATGATATTACTTTTATTATGTGCAATCTTTGCTTTAATATATGAATTATAAACTTGACTTAAATAAAACATTAATTAAAAAAAAATAAAAGAAGTTTTCAAGTCAATGATCAAAGACACTAGGAAAATCTGATTAAAAATGCCCCCAAAATGTGAACAGACATACCAACATATAAAATATACAAAAGGCAAATCATCACATGAAACGATGATCACTATTTTCAGTCATTAAAAGTGCAAACTATAACCACAATGAGATTAAATTAGTCTCTAGAATAGCTAAAATTAAAATGATTGACAGGTGCTGGCAAGGTTGTGGAGCAACTGGAATTCTCATATGTGCTGGTGGGAACACAAAACAGTAGAGACACATACAAAACATTTCAGCAGGTCCTTATAAAGTTTAGTACATACTTATATTATGACCCACCCATCCCATGCCTAGGTGTTTACCCAAGTAAAAGAAAAAAAAAAAAAAACCAGAGGCTCATATTCAAATGTTCATAGAAGCTACTGAAAACTACCAAAATGTCCATAAACTGGTGAAATGCTAACCAATTGTGCTCCACATGTTTAATGGAATACTAATCAGCAATATAAAGGAACAAATCATGGATACCTACAATATGGATGAAACTCAAATGCAGTACGCTAAGTAAAATAGGTGAGACTGAAACCACAACACATGTACAACTCCACTTATTTCATACTCTGAAAAAGGCAAAACTATTAGACAATGAAAAGAGATCACTGCAGTTACTAGCTTTTTTTTAGTGTGTGTGTGAGGGGAAGGCTGACTACAGGGGGGCTTGAGGGAATTTCTGCGGTGACAGGACTGTTCTATATCTGTATAGGTGGCAGTTACTCAAGTGTATGAGCTATCAAGACTCAGAGGACTGTACACTAAAATGACTAAATTTTACTACATGTAAAACATACTTCAATAAATGTGACACCAATACACACTAGCACCATCATCACCAGCTAATATTAATCAAGTGTTTCCGGGATGACAGGTAATTGGTGTTCTTTGTGCGTTACCTCACTTAAGGCTCACAACAACCTTCTGAAGTAGGTACTTTGAATATTCCCATTTTACAGCTGAGGAACAAGTTGTTTAAAATTTGCCCAAGAGTTCTTAAGATATGAGATTCAAACTAAGATTTATTTGACTACGAAGTGTTTTTTAGGTGAGCACTAGATTATACTGACTTCACACTGATATTTAAAGGAGCATCTGTATAAATGTACACTGAGCAGTTCAGTCTCCTCTACTGGGCAGGATTAAGAACAACTTTTACATGCTTTTGTTTGGGATCTGTGAGTTTTCTGCATGGTGCACATACTAGCTTTGTACTGTGAAAAAATGTCATAAGAAATTCCAGTTGAGAAAAAGGGGTGTAAGGAGATAGGGCCTACAAAATGAAATTCAGAAGCAAACCTTCAAGAGAGTAATTATAGTGGGAGAACTGCCAGATTTGGAGGGATTACTAACTAGAACATATAGAGCATCTTGATGTTACTCTCATCTGTAAAATTATGGTAATGCACTCGGGAGGCTGAGGCAGGAGGATCATTGTGAGTTCGAGACTACCCTTTGCTACAGTGAGACCCTGTTTCAAAAAAAAAAAAAAAAAAACAATTGGGTAACAGTTTGTACCTCATAAGATGGTTTTGAATGAAAGACAATGAACATGAAAAATGTTTTCTGTAAAGTGGTAAATCAGTAGTTTTAAAAATTCTTTTTTTTTAGTTTTAAAAATTCTAACCCTTTACAACTCTTAAGATTACTGAGGACTCTAAAGAGCTTTGTTGATATGGATGATACCTATGTGGATTTCTCAGATATTAAAATGGTTATCTAAAATAATAGTAAACACATTACATATTAACATAAAAACATAAATGTTTGAAAAAAATCTCCAAAAATTACATAAACTTTGCAAAGTTTTAGATGTCTGGCTTCATAGAAGTTATCTAGATTGTAATATCTATACTTGAATTCATTCTGCTGTAGTATGCTGCTTTTGTTGAAGTATATGAAGAAAATCTGGTTTCCCAAAGCTACACAGCTAGAAAAGAAGTGGCATTTTAATAGCTGTTTCAGGTAACAGCAGATATTATTCAATAGAGTACCACAACTCAATAAGTGGTAGTTTCTTAAAGGCAAACTGCACTGTGAAGCCTGAAATCTTATCAGTGAACTTTTGTACTCTTACATTAAAATCTATTAGTCTCCTTCATACTTTGAATGAGTCTTTTCTTCCTATATAATTGTGCAAGACTATGTAGGTGGACTATAAAATATTGATTCATTAATTTATAAGGATCTGCCAATGGTGATACATTTCACTGTACAATACCAAAACCAAAATCACATCAGTTATTATCTCCACTTTCTTCATCAGAAGTGCTTTAAGTACTGGGAGGTTGTCAAGTATATGGTGTTGTACACATGTTTTGAAAGATCTAGTTTTCCCAAGAAATCTTAAATATTACCTTTGCAAAAAAGCACCATAAATTATTTCCCGTAAACTAGCAGCTTCACTTCTGGCATTATCAAGAAAATGTGTGCCGAACACACTAAGCACAGTCTCCCTAATGAAAGTGGTCTTCCATGAAAACAACTGCTTGCAACTCAGACACACAAATGTTTTTCCTTGAGTCAACTGCTGCATGTCAATCTACAGTAGAAGGCCTTCATGTATTCTTCCTGTTTCATTACATGGATTGTTAAACTAGATGTGCACTGAAGGGTAAAGATTACATGAAATCAATATATTTTTCAATTTCTGAAGATGGCATTTTAACTGCAAATGTGTGGCAGTGAAGAATCCTATGGTTTCTAGCACAGACAATGGCACTACCCTAAGTTATGCTCAGGTATCTACCACCGCTTTCACATCACCAGTGCCAACTGTCAAGTCAGAGCAAAAGTCAAAGAATGCCTCAGTAGTACTATGAAAATAATTTCGATCTTGATGACATCGGGGAAGGGTCTCAAGGCCTCCCAGGGGTCTGTGGAAAAGTCTGATAATTGCTGCAATAAATACAAGTTAGTTATTAATACTCATGGACAAAGACAGGCTTTCACAAGATGCTACAAAGAATAAGAGAGCTAACACTGAAAATGCCAAGATAAGAATGACTTTGGCCTTTAGACTTCAGAGATCAAAAAGGCTTATGGTGGTGGTGGAAGATTCACAAGCTAATAGAAATGGAGCTGTCCTAAATTCAGTATGTAAAGAGCACACACAACTTTTTCTCTCTCAAAGCAGAGCAGATGTTCCAAAACAGAAAATGTTTGTCAACCCAAGCCTGTGGCTTCAAATATCATTACCAAAACAACGGCCTTCAAAACAGAATATTTACAAGAAATCAGTGAAAAGGAACATTAACAAATGCAAGAATGATGACAGATATATGACTCATAGGTAAGTTAGATAATATGTAAAGGTAATTTTTTTCTAAAGGAGTTTCCAACTATAAACAAAAAAGAGATGGAGGGTAAACATTGAAACACTGTAGGCTAAATTCAATATGCTTTGTAAAAGTGACTTTTATTATCTAATAAAAGTAGTGGACTTAATGAAAATAGAAGTATGGAAATATTTTAAATGTTAGAAAAGTGACTGGTTTTTAATGAAGTTAGAAAAAATATAAATGGGCTGAATGCCGTGTTACATTCTGGCTGCTGCCATACAAAATTACCACAAATCCAGCCGCTTAAAAAGCACAAACTTATTATCTCGTACTTCTGAAAGTCCAACATAGGTCTCACTCCGCTAATCTCAAGGTGTGGGCAAGGCTGCGTTCCTTCTGGAGGCTCTAGAAGAGAATGTTTCTTTTCCTTTTCCGGCTTCTAGAGGCTAAGCACATGGTCCCTTCCTCCATCTTCACAGCAATGCAGAGTTCATAACTACTCACTTTCAATCATCCTGACCTTCTCTTCCACCTCCCTTCTCTCTATATAAGGGCCCTGTGATTACATGGGGCCTGGCCCGAGAATCCAGAACAAGCTTCCTGTCTTAATGTCATCTGATTAGTGAACTTAATTGTACCTACTACATCTTTTGCCATCATAGTCCGATTCCACGGATTAGGATGTGGTTATATTTGGGGGCATCAGCATTCTGTCTACTATAGAGAAAGGTCACTTACTGGATTATTTTTTATTCTGAATTTGGTGCATTCAGTAGTCACACTTGGAACCCATGTCAAAGGTCAAACCAACTACAAGAAAGATTAGAAATGACAAAAGTTTATTATGCCTGACTGAGGACAAGAGAAGCAGTTTACTATCACAACAATTTATAATTTGATAAATTAGATTTCAAGGCAAAAAGCATGAATGTACTAACGGGACCATTAAGGAAGGCTGAAATAATGAAAATCTAAATACATATCCACAGAATATGGAATCTGACAACTTTTTTTTTTTTTTTAATTTTTTTTGGGTACCAGAAATCGAACTCAGGACCTTGTGCTTGGCAAGGAGGCGCTTTGCCACTGAGCTATATCCCCAGCAATTTTTCTTTTAAGAATATATATCAGCAGGAAGGGACACGGGTAGGGGATGAAAAAAGATGTTTTGCCAACTACCCATGATAAACATAATCATTACTACTGCAAACATGTACTAACCGAAAAAAAGACATTCTATGTTAAAAAGAAGAAAGCATATACAGAAATATTTTCATTGTGGATTTCTATATGCTGCTATTAAATCATGGCAAAGTATACAAAGTTCCTGGGGAACTATGGAAATGAACACTAAAGGAGATAAAATAGCATGACTATATGAAGAATTAATTAATAGGACAAAATGGCACTGTTTACATACATGTAGATTTTCTCAGGGGGAGAAATGATTATAGGGCAGTGATAAACAATAAACACACATCTAATTTAAAATTTAAAATAGTGCATACGTGCCTGAAATGTGTGGGATTTACAAAAAGGAGAAATGGTCTCTTTCCTCATGATGCTCAAAACCTGACAGTGATAGAAGATGCTCAAAACCTGATGTATCAAGAAGCAACCCTGTATCACTGCAAACTGGGAGACTTGGGAAATTCATTCCTGTACAAGAGCAGGGAAGGGAGGTAAGGTCTGGGAAGCAAGCTGAGGAGCAAAAGGCATGATTTTTTAAAGTCTGAGTCTGAGGTTTGATATTGCAGGATGCTGAAATACACAGTTCATTTCATACATCATGGTTGGTGGGACACTGGTGAGACAGGAGAAAGGGCAATAGAAGGAACAAGTGAGAAGCTGGCTGGGCAAATGCTAAGGAAATTTGAGTATCAAGGTAAAGTCCTTAGAATGTATTAATAGGCAAGAGGGAACCACTGACGATTTCCTAGTGAAGGAGTGACAAAAAGTGTAGACACAAGAAAGCAACAAAAATTGACTGAAAATCGTTGAACCACATGGATATTTTTGAATATACTAACTTGTCAAGCAATGTACTAGAATGGACAAGATTATGTATGTAAAATCTGTTTGGGTCTCATATTCCACACGAACAATATGCAAACAGTATTACCTCTACTACACAGTACCAAGGTAAGAATTAAATAACCTTTTATAAAGTGCTTACTATAGAGCTTGGCGCTATGTGAGTAATACTCAATAAATCTTAGTTTCCTTCCTTAAATAGTGACTAAGCACAAGATATAATACTACCACAGAACATTTAAAATATTACTAAAACACAAATAAAGCATGAAAGTGCCTGGGCTGCTGCCAAAGCAAAACTCAGAGAAAAAATACTCCAAAAGTTTAAATAAAAGCAAAAAGCAAAGTAAAAAAAAAAAGCAAAGGGAAAGCTAATGAAGTGATTTTCTAGCTAAAACGTTTAGGGGAAAAAACAGGCAAAATATAGAAATTTAAAAACTCTAAAAGTCAAAATATACATACAAAGACAACCGATAAGTAATACCAACTGCTGGCTCTTTGAAAAAAATTAAGCCAGAAAACTGAACAGATAAACAAATTACTATAATAAAAATTTAAAACCATGAGACTTACATATATTATTTTAATTGGGGGGTGTATCTCAATTATACCACTGTATTTTGGAGCTGAGTCCAAAAGGCAACTGTGTGTCTAATATGAAGAAATAGCAAGCTGCAGTAACAGAGACAAGAAAATTTACTTTTTTAAAACTGTAACAGTTAAAGCCTAAACTGCTTTGAGTTACTTCCCAAGAAATATTCAGACCAGAGTCCAAGTATAAAAATAGACTTTGCTTAATTTTCCATAAACTACCAAATGGAGGTTCCAGTAACTCTAGCATTAACCATCACTTCCTAAAGTTTTTTCAGTTATACCCACCTCAGTCTGTTTTCTATTGCTGTAACTGAGCACCACAGACTGGGTAATATATAAAGAATAGAAATTTATTTGGGTCACTGGACTTTATTCTGGAGACTGCTTGGGAAGTCCAAGAGTATAGCATTAGCATCTGCTTCGCATCTGCAGAGGGACTGCTTGCTGTTTCTTGCAACACAGTGGTGGCACTGCATATAGAGACAGAGTAAGCGGCTAGCTTGGGTCTGTCTACATCTTCTTCTAAGGACACTAGTGCCATCATAGGAGGCCCACTCTTTATGATCTCATCTGTTCCTAATTACCTCCCCAATAATCATTAACACGTGAAATGAGGGATTAGGTTTCCAACACATGAACTTTTACAGGACATATTTAAATCATAGCAGTCTGCCTTTGGCTCCCAAATCCATTTATTTCTCACAAAGCAAAATACATTTATTCCATCCTAACAGCCGCAAAAGTTTAACATTCTAGCATCAAATCAAAAGCCTAAATTCAGGTTCTCATCTATCTCAGAGATGAGCAAGACTCAAGGCATGATGCACCTTGAAGCAAACTCCTTCTAGCCATGAGCCTGTGAAATCAAAACAAGTTACTGACTTCCAAAGAACAATGGTAAGACAGGCACAGGACAGTAATTCTCACGCCAAAAAGGAAAAGCTAGGCAAGAAGAAAGGAGTAACAGGCCCCAAGTAAATCCAAAACCACCAAGACAAACATTAAAACTTAAGACTCCAGAACAATCCTCCACTCTATGTGCCACCTCCTGGACACAGGGTGTTTAGAAGGGGCCCTTGAAGCCTCAGGCTTTGCTGCACTCAGTCCACTCAGCAATTTTCAAGATTGGAGTGCCACGTCCTTAGTTCTCTTGGGGTGGTGCTACATGTGGCAGACCTTACAGTTCTAAGGTCTTGGAAATGATCCTGCTCCTACAGCCCCACTAGGCACTGCCCTAGTGAGGGCTCCATAGCAGATCTATCTTGGACGCCACCTTTCTGCCTAGCACTGCTCTAGGTAGGCTCTTGGTGGTGGTTTCTGCCTGAGCACACAGGCAATGTGACACATCTTTTGAAATCTGGGTGGAGGAAGCCATGTCCTTACTGCTCTTGCATTCTGTGGGACTACAGAATTTATACCATACAGGTGCCAAGTTTACAGCTTGTAGTATCTGGAGCAGCAAACTGAGCCACAGCTGGGGTTGCCTGAGCCGTGGCTGCGGGGGCTGGAATTCGGGAGCAGAGACTCAGGGTGATTCTGGACAGCAAGTCTGAACCACTCTGCCAAGAACTCTGTTCCTGTGATGGCAGGAACAGCCTTAAAGATCTCTGAAATGCCACTTGGGTTTCTTCTGCCGCTGTCTTGATGATTCTTCCTAACTTCCTAAATAAACAGCTGTTCAGCCATACCCTGGGTTTCGACTCCTGGGAATGTTCTTTCATGTGCGACCACATGACCAGACTAATAATTTTCCAAATCTCGCCACTCTGTTTCCCTTTTCTTTTCTCTGGTTTCTTTGTGTGGTGCTGGGAACTGAACCAGAACCTCACACACGCCAGACAAGCGCTATACCACTGAGTAACACCTTTAGCCCTCGCTTTCTCTTTTAATTATAAATTCTGGCCTTAAGATGCTTCTTTACTCTCTTATTTCACTCTAAGCAGCTAAAAGTGGCCATGCAACTGCCTGAATATTTTGTTGCTTACAAATTTTTTCCTCTAGATGTCCTAAGTCAGTGATGGCAAACCTTTCAGAGACCGAGTACCCAAACTGCAACCCAAAACCCACTGATTTATGGCAAAATGCCAACACTGCAATTAAACCCGAATGCTTGGCTGCTGGGGCAACCTGGCTGTCATGCCGACAAGAGGGCTCTATGTGCCTGCTGCAGCACACATGCCATAGGCTTGCCACCACTGTCCAGGGTCATTACTCTTAAATTCTGCATTCTACAAAGTCCTAGGGCATGGGCACAACGAAGCTGAGTTCTTTGCAACTTTATAACCAGGATGGTCTTTACTATAGTTTCCAATACCTGTTCTTTAGTTTCATTCTAGACCTCATCAAAATGACCTTTACTGTCCACATTTATAACAATATCAGCTCATGACCACCTAGTAATCTCTCAGTTCAAGACTATCCTTATTCCCTAGCCCACTCACGTCAATACAGAATTTTTCTAGCATTCACTTCAAAACTGTTCCAGCCTAAAGCCACTGCCCAATTCAAAGCCACTTGCACATTTTCAATATTGGTATAAAAGCTTCACTCCCAGCACCAATTTTCTTAGTCCATTTCCGATTGCTGTAACTTAATAACTGAGACTGGGTAATTTATAAAACATGATTTCTCACAGTTCTAGATACTGGGGAGCCCATGCCTTCAGTGAGTGGTGAAAGCTTTCTTGCTGCATTATAATATGAAAGGCATAACACTGTGAGACAGAGCAAGCATGCTATTTTGGGTCTCCTTATAAAATTCTTAATGCCATCACGGGGGGCCCCACCCTCATGATCTCGTCTTACTCCAAAGGCCCCACCTCCCAATACTACTAATCAATGAATTTGGTGATTAGGTTTCCAACACGAATTGTTGGAGGACACATTCAAAGAACAGCAACATTTTAAAGAAGGACTTATTCCACTCATCCAAATTTGTAATGCTAGTTCATGATCAGTAAGTAGTGTCACAAGGGCCAAACCACAAACTTCTGCTCAGGCTCAAATTCCCTCTGTCCATTTTGTGGTGGGAGAAAGACAAGAAGAAAGGGAGAGAGGATTATACTTGCATACATTGCAAATACATGACTAAGTGTAAAAGTCCTAGTATCTGTTTTCTGTAAATCCCAAGAATGTAGTCAACCTCTCTTTATATCTATCAGTTTTCTCCAATAGAAGCTGCTCTCTTAAGTGGAGCATGTACACATGCATGACTATGTGCTAGTGTGCACGTACGCACACTCTCACTCACTCTGGGTGACACATCCTTGTTTATTGCTTGACAGAACAGCTCCAAATGACAAACTGCTAATCAATATTTCCACAAATTGTTAAAAGGGACTGCACCTTTTACATTGAGCAGAACCATAGTAACCAAATTTAAATTATTTTAATGGAGATTTTAATTGGTTTTACTAACAGCACTGAAGCAGCAGATATAAGAAAGCACAAAATCCAAATAAAAACCAATCACTCTTAAGGAGGACTGGAGAGAGCCCAGGCTTGTGGGAAGATCTGTATTCAAACTAATTACCTGCCATTCATCAGCGCTGTGGTCTTGGCTGAGTTACTCTCTCCTAAATCTGTCTCTTCATCTGATTTCTCATATATTGATTCATAAAGTAAGGATATACGAAAGCACTGGGTAAATGACACATTTTTACCTATTATAGCTCTAGTAGTATTATGCATAGTTTTTTTTTTTTGTTTTGTTGTTTTGTTTTTCTCCAGTACCGGGAACCGAACTCACGACCTTGTGCTTGCCAGGCAGGCGCTTTTGCCGCTGAGCTAAATCCCCAGCCCCTTCTAGTAGTATTATGAAAGAGAAAAGTTCTGCCGTATTGTAGCAATCTCATTTAGTAATCATTTTTCCTCACTATTAGGTCAGAGGTGTGAATTATTAATTATAAAATACCTATCTCCAGAGTTTAACTCAAAGCTTTCATCTGAAATTCTGGTTACCTTGTACAGCTGTGACCAATCATCACAAGGCAATTAGAAACTTCCAATTTAATAATTAGGAAGCTTAATTTCTGAAATCCTAGGAAACTAACACTCCTCCAATCCAACGTCTCCTCAAATCCCTACATCAAAGATTTTCAAGTGGCACATTTCTATTTGTACTCAACATCCACCTATTCAGCACATTTATTCAGTGTCTCAAAATCCTGGCCCTCAAAAACTCACAGTCAAGAAAAATATGCATAGTTATCCAGTAATGGGAATGTAATTTTCAAAACCAAAATTTATACATTCAAATGACACTTGTCTTGTTTAACCATTTCCTTTGGGAGGCAATGTACTAATTCCAGTATGTCACTGCTCAAACTATCTATGGAGCTTTCCTCTTGGAAGGCCTTTAAAGCCTGCAGTCTGTTCTTTTAAAGATCTTAGTGTTGCCAAATCTTTGCAGAAGAGTGGATTTGACTTTTGGAAACTGCCAAAAGCCAGGCAGAGCAAAGTTTAGTGAATGAAATGTGTGATCAAATTAGGTGGCACTATTTTGGTTCAAATGATAGATGATCATAATGCAATGAGACAGATTTTCTTATATGATTTGTAAAACTGACTCTAAAGGAAATTCTAGCGAAGTGAAAGGAGTATGTGTAATGGAATAAACATATGTATTCTATTTTCCTCAAGTAACTTCCCTGAGTGATACATATGAACACATAAGCTCCAGTGTAAGGTTTACATTGCTTAATAACCTATAACCCACAAACAGAAGGTTCCTTAGTATATGAGACTTACTCTGTCATTAAGGGGAAGGACTGTCACTAAACCACAGAGGTGGAATGGTATGTAAGAAAGAACACAGGCTTCAGGAGACTGATCTGGATTAGAATCAGGATATGACTTCTTCCTGCCTGCATGACTTTAGGGAAGTCACAAACTCTCTAAAATGTTCAAACTGCTCTAAAATTCAATGAATCACAACTATTACTAATAACCTTAGTAAACTCAAGATAATTTTCTGAGTACAGGTGGCTTAATATGATACAACAACTGATAGTCATCCAGGTGAGGAGGAGTTAGTTCATGGATGGTACTGATAATACACTCGTACTGACAGATTCACAGCCTGCTTTTTAAAAAGTCTGTAAAGACTACAGTAGTTGCAGTGACTAACGCGATGTATTTTTACAACACAGCATACATGTCACCTGCAGCACTCCTACCACAGACCTTTCCTTCACTGTCTCAATGTACCACGCCCTCTCAAGATCTCCTGTCTTTGCTTATGTTGTCTCTGGGAAGATACCATTCCTGCACTCTAGTCTGACAAAACCCTACCGTTAGCCTTCAAAATCTAGATTAAAAGTCACTTCCATATGGAATCTTTCCTGCTTGCTCTAGAGAGTGGCTCTGCCCTTTGTACTCCCATGGCATATGGCTGCTCTCTCTCTAATCCTTCATGCATTCTCATTTCTTTCCATGTCTACTTCCTCCTAGGCTTGCACACTGACAGAGGAACAATATCTCATTTTTTGTACTTATAACACCTAGGCACATCTTTTAGCAATGGTAGGAACCTGGGAGAGTCCCATGAATGAATGCTTTATTTTTATTTATTTTTTTTTTTTTGGTTTTTCTCCGGTACCGGGAACCGAACTCACGACCTTGCGCTTGCCAGGCAGGCGCTTTTGCCACTGAGCTAAATCCCCAGCCCCCAATGAATGCTTTAAATACACTTTTATAACAATAAGTAAAGGTCAGGTAGCTGCCTTTAGTGCACTATTACCAGCAATCACGTTCATTTTTCCTGAACGGGACCATTTCCTGTCAAGTAAGAGACAAGATTACTTACATAGGCCACAGACTGGCTTTAGAAGATACAGCATATAAAAATTTCCAAAACACTGCTGACCTCATCTGTACTCCATGCCCATACAATAGGATCCCAAAAGAGACATTTCTCAGCCTTTGCCCAGTCCATACTATCTGTGGGGTGCACATACTCTCACAAGGAGCTCACTGTGAACAACTCAGAAGACTTAGCAGAATTCTCACAGCCTTCAGTGCTGCCGAGATACCAGAGCTAAAGGGCCTTCTTTGAGCCAGCAACTCCACCAAGGTAGCAGAAAATCTTCAAGCCCTGTAGTACGTATAGAGTGCCCATTTAATGTCACCTACTCTCAGATCCCCACCTCTCAGCCACCTCTCCTGGGATCACAATTTGCCAATTCTGCAGAGTTCCCCACCTCTCCTGGGATCACAATTTGCCAATTCTGCAGAGTTCTACTAGTTTGTCTATTCTATAGACTAGGGCTCCCTACCTAGAATAGAATACATCTCCCACCAATAGCTGTTAGGAAGCCTTAAGCATTCAAGGAAGGACTTCTTGGTGTCTGTTTCAGCAAGTCTTAACCTGTGTAACTAAAAAATAATTATGAAAAGAAGTTCATGATCAACCAGTTCTGTACCAGGTGGAATTCGGCAGAGGGTCAGTTGGCAGCCCTGCACAATTGAATGTTGACACTTCTAAATCATGCTGTACCACTGCAGTTTCCAGAGCTCTGGTAACCCTACAGTGGGTTCAGACTCATTGAGATCTGCAACGTAGGAAACGCAACCTAGAGCCATAGGTCCTACCTTGGGAACCACCAAACCATGACAGTGACTATTTCTATGATTCTGCAAATTAAATACAGCCACGTTTTGCCTTAAGGTCATGTCTTTCCATCTCTCAACAGAATGACTGTACTCTATAGGCAAGAATAGGATGAAAGGAAAGAAAACCAGGTTATAGATCACCAGGAGAGTGGTGGTTGAAAATAATAGCTCTAAATTTCTATTACTGCCACTGACAAGTTATTCATTCCTCATTCCACAAATATTGAATGAGCCAGCCTCTATCCCATGTACACAAGTTACAAAAATGATACAGTCAGCCTTGGCCCACAAGAGCTTAAATTTTAGTAGGGGAGAGAGGTATTAATCTAACAAACATACAAAGAAATGAAAGAGTAAAAATAAGTGCTATACTGGAAAAGCATGACACACTACATATTTTACAATCAGGAAGCAGGAGACCTGGTTGGGAACTTCCCTCAGCAAGTTTCATGAGAGTGGAGATCTCAAAGGTCAGTAAGAGCTAACTAGGTCAGCAGGAGAGGGAAACATTCCTGATAAAGACAAGTTTGTGTCAAGGTCCTAGGGTAGGACAGACATGATCACTTGGCTCAGAATTAGATACAGGGAGCAAGGAAGCAGCACTAAGATCTGAGGCCCCAACACAAGGCACTGCTCTGCCTGCGCTCTCTAAAGTCTGGAAGGCTCTCTCAGCATGGAACAAAACTAAAACATAATGTGAAAAACTAGATGTGCACATATGACATGAAATTTCAGCAGTTAAAAACATTACGACTTGCCAATATTACCTGGCCAATGTCTTACTGAAACATCTGTAAGGTAACACTCTTCTCTCCTGCTGACAGTACCAAATCCAGAAAATGGCACAATAAAAAAAAACTTTAAATTTTTCAGGTAGAAATGCATTTTAATCCAGGTAATATTAAGGTACTGATACATATGCTGATGGCCACTCTATACCTGTTTATAATTTTCATATACTAGGATTTCGGTAAAAAATAAATAAAGGTAACGAGAAATGGTTAAGAGCTGCACAGTTTTACCTTGGCAACCATGAGAGACTGTTAAAATCACTTGAGGCAACTCTTTGTGGCTTCTGGATTGTCTGTCACATTGCAAACAAGTCATGGAACTTTCTATTTGTAAAGCACTTGGCAATCAATCATTAATTCAGCCTCAGTACCCTGTTGAGAGATTATAACTCATTCTACAGATCAAACAGACAGATAAGTGAGCTGCCCAAGGACACAAAACAATTTGGCTTTTATTTATCACTCTTATCACCCTCTTCAAACAATGAACACACACAGAAACCCTGTTGCCCTGCAGACCAATCCGAACGCCTAGGAGCAGCAGGGGAAGCCACTGCAGTTGGCTCTCTGTTACTTGTTCTCAATAAGCTCCTCTGTGCAGAGTGCCTTGAAGACCAACAGTGATAATGACTGCACTGTGATAGGACATCACGAACTCTAAGAGTAACAGAGCACTCAGGATGCTACAATTGCTCATAAATGTCACCATCCCTAAGGAGACTGCTCCTCCAACACACACACACACCGTGCTCTCATTTCCTGTCACCCCCACCAAGCAGAGAAGACAGTGTTCTCCACCAGACCCCCGCCAGTCCAGTTCTGCACAGTCCAGCAAGTCACCGACTTACATTGCCCTTCTTCATCCTCAAGCTCGAACTGCGAAGCATCTGAATTACCTAGCTGGTAACACAAATGATTTACCGAGTGAGTGCACGGCTTCCCACTTGCAAATAAAGGAAACAAGTATTCCTCTCACAGAGTAATGGACTTAAGAAATCAGTTCGACTAACTCCTAATTTTACAGATGGGCCAAAGAAGGGCAGAGAATCAGCGGTGTATGTTTTGGCCAGTACCACTGACATTTTCTAAGCGCCTACTATGTGCCAGGGTAGGTGGGTGGCCAGTGCGGAAGGGAGAAAAGTAGGACGTGCTCTGCTTCAGGGTGCTCCCAACCTTATCGGGACCCGATAATTCCGAAACAGTTGGGCAAGTGCAAGGACAGAAGCTTTATTCCTTGGCCAGCGTTTTCACCACACCGTCCACTTGGTGTTCCCCCATCTGGGAAGTCAGGACAGCATACGTACTTCCTGCAGAAACTGTAAGTTTTTATAGTGAAGACCGGCAAGCAAAGGCATAAGGAAAATGACCAGGTTCACCCCCAAAGGCATTATGTAAGGTATTCACCTATCCTGAGGCCCACTCCAAGGACTCAATGTTTCAGATACCGGTTCACCAAAAAGGAAAAAAGTGAGGGATGGGCACGGATCCAAGGAAACCCTTACGGGTTGACGGGAACTGGAGGAAACAGCTGGGGTGGGGGGCAGGCGTGCGGGATCCAGCGGGACGGCCCCGCGCGGCGCGGAGAAGGCGGCGCAGGCGGCGGGGTGGGGGCCGAGCACAGCGAGAGGGAAGCTGGGGACAGCACTGAGGGAGGGCAGGCGGACAGGACGGGGCTTCCTGGGG
>NW_004955498.1:5621105-5670262 GCF_000276665.1 Chinchilla lanigera | reverse complement strand
CGAGCGCCCCGGTCCTCCGGCCGCAGCCCCACGGCCGTCGCGCCTCCCCGGGCAACGAGCGAAGCCCGGGGCCAGCCCCTGGCGCGTACTCACCTCGGGTTGAAGTCCTGGAAAAGGCCCCTCAGGTTCATGGCGAAGAACTTCACCGCTGCGTCCTCCTCTTCTCCGCTTCCCCCGCGCCGCGCAGCCTGCGCCTTACAGCGGGTTCATGGTGCCTGTGCCAGCCGCGTCCCAGCCGCCCGCCGCCTGAAGAAACCTGAGCCACTGCTCCCCGCCCCTCCTTCCGGGCTTCCGTACGTCGTCGATCGCGCATGCTCCCCAGCCCCGCCCCGAGCTCGCGGAGCCAGGGAAGCTCTTGGCCCTTGGTCCCGGCACAACCCGCTGAGCAGAGAGCGGGGAGAGCCGGACAAGGAGAAGGGGCCGCCAGGAAGCCGGAGAGCCGCGTGGGGACGCTGACTGGGTGAAGGGCGGCAAGAAGGGAGTGCACGACCCGGAAGTCCGGCGGTGAGTTCTTCGGGAACACCTGTCATCTCGGCTCGGACTGCTTTATGGAGATTTCTCTGAGAGTAAGCTGAGGGGTGATATGTACTGGCAATGGATGAGACGTTAGCTCTGCCAGCGATTCCACAGTTTGCATATCATCTTCCCTTCCAAGGCCCAGGTCGGCATGTCAAGATAAGCTGTCCATCCCAAACTGAAGTTATCAGGCACAAAAAAAGGAAAAAAATATATGTATATACGAGATAGTTAAGACTGTTACACAGCTAGTTTCTCTTAGCACAAAGAAAGTTTTGTGTTAATATTGCATGGACGAGATATCATGCATATATCTTCTACTCTGGATACTAGGAAGACAACAATACACAATATATCAACTATTGTAACTGTCAGAATAACCTGTTTTGAAACTCGTTTTCATTGTTATGTTTATTTTTTTTTTAAAAGGAAAGAACAGCTGGGGTGGGGGAAAGGAGAAAAGAAGGAATATATAATATAGATAAGTATATATATATACAAGATAGCTAAGATAATTGTACTACTAATTTCTATTGGTTCATTGAAAGGAACAGTTAATGCTTAATTGTTTGATCAGTCTTGCATACCTATATCTGGTAATCTGAACAACTATTTTGAAGATAGCAATATGTAATATAGCAATCATTGTTAATTTCCTATCATCTTGTTTTGAAACTCTGTATCGTTTTTATTGTGTTTTGTTGCTTTGTTTTTGTTTGGAGTTTTTCATTCTCTTTAAAATAAATAAATAAATAAAATAAAAGGAAGTTATCAGGCACCAAAATCATCTCCCTCCCAGTCATTTTCCCCTCCTGAGTTCCCTCTCTTTATTGGCAAGTGGCCTATTCAAGGGAATACCCAAAGTTGAGAACCCATTCTTTCTTTCACCTTTTTCTTTCTTTCTTTTCTTTCTTTCTTTCTTTCTTTCTTTCTTTCTTTCTTTCTTTCTTTCTTTCTTTTTTTCTTTCTTACTTTTTCTCTCTCTCTCTTTCTTTCTTTTGTTTAATTCTCACTTTTCTAACCTAATTTAGGCTCTTTAACGTCTGTCTAGACTTTGTGGTCATCTCAGACTTGGCCTCTTCCCCAACTCCTAGCCATCCTGCTTAGAAGTGCCAGGTTCATTTTATTCGGACAAGTCATCATCTTTGAGCCTCAGTTTTTCTCTTCTGCAAAGTAGAGATGATAAAACCTACTTCCTCAGCTTGTCAGCAAGATTTAATGAAAGCATGCATAGCACATTTCCTGGTGCCCACTAGGTACTCAAAGATTTGCTAGCTGGCACTCTTTCTTTTTTTCTTTCTTTTTTTTTCTTTTTGAGACAGGGTCTTGCTATGCAGTTCAGGCTGGCCTTGAGCTCACTTTGTAACCCAGACTGGTCTCAAACTCACAACGATCCTCCTGCCTCAGCTTCCTGACTGCTGGGATTACAGGCATGCACCACCATGCCCAGCTAGGTGGTACTCTTTCAACTGCCAACCTCCTAAGGATTCTCTTTGCTTTTGTAATCCAAGAGCAAGACAACCTCACAGCAAGTGACTTGGTCTTCTCTCTTCACTTCTGGTGGATTTCAGGTTTTCATGAGCACAGCAGTACCTTAAACATGATTTCATTGGGGATAATAGCTTGTTACAGTAGCAGAGTTTCATGAATGGCAGTTTTTACTGGTTAGCCCCAGGGGAAGCTTGAGAAGATCACACTTGTGAGAATCATACTTTGCTGTGATGTATCACCTTTCTTCTAAGGACTTGAAAACATTTCACAAGTGGTAATTAGGCTTCCCAACACTCACTGGGGAGTGGATATTATTATATGAGCTGGCTTTAAGGATGAGTAACCAGAATCAAACTTTTAGCTTTTAAAGCACCAGGATACTGTTCCAGAAATTTTGGTCCTGTTCCCATGT
Source organism: Chinchilla lanigera (assembly GCF_000276665.1). Classification (NCBI taxonomy): domain Eukaryota; kingdom Metazoa; phylum Chordata; class Mammalia; order Rodentia; family Chinchillidae; genus Chinchilla; species Chinchilla lanigera. The sequence goes on along the minus strand of NW_004955498.1, from coordinate 5,667,843 downwards.
CCATCCTCTAGGTGATGTCCAATGTGTAACCTCAAGAAAGTTCCCAAGGAACATTGAAATACAGAAGAGGAAGTGAGGCACAGAGAAGCTCATATAAGTGCCCGGGGGCACCAACCTAGTGGAGCAAAAATAAAACTCAATGTCCAGCAAAATCTGCATATCAGACTGCTAGAAAGGAGAACCTGTCAGTTGTCAGGATGGCCAGCACCATCTTAATTACTGATGGTCTCACCACAAGCAGGCATTAAGAGGGGTGGTGTCTTGTTAATTCAAACACTTGAAATACCAGGCATTATCACTCTCTCAAACGTTTCATAGACAGTGACCAGGTAGGCTATGTAGAGTTCAGATGCTACTTTTGGTGAGGTCTCGGGGAGTCTTTGGAGCTGAACCACTGCTCTCTGTGTGCCCACATGTTCAATTTTCGCATTCCTTCCAGAGATGACTAAGCCATAGAGACTGTCTAGCCTGGATAATAAAACACTAATATACAAACAAGTTGTCAGTGTATTCTTTTGCTGTAACAAGCTAACTTGCCAAGGGAAGCATATGAGCCTGTCCTTGAAGACATGCAGGAAAAAGTGGACTTTCCCAAAGCCTCAGATCATCAGACTTTAAGAGGAGGATTCTTCCACTGCTAACTACACTAGAGGCCTAGCTCTGTGTTCTACCAGTGCTGCCATGGAACCAAAAGCTAGAAACTCCCAGTGTCCTCCCTCTAGAAAGTGCAAAAGATCCTTGTGCTAATCTGCTTCCCACCTTTTGTGATGTTCCACCCTGGATTGAGGCATAAGGCTTCACTGGCCTGTGTAGACAGATCCATAAGTGACCTTAACACTGAGAAAAGACTGAGCCACATGCAGGATGAATAGTCCCATCTTTTCCTTTAGCAAAGTTTTGACTTTTACTTGTTTTAGTTTCCTCTTGACTTGGCACCATATTCTAGGACCATCTTATAAGAAGTTTCTAACATTCCCACCCTGGGACAAAAAAAAGGTTCAAAAATGGTTTGGGAAAACATAGCCCCTAAATAAAGCCTGAAAGTATATACATGTGGCTTTGGTGTGGACACATGTTAAAGTATCCCAGAAGCATCAGTGAATATATGAACCATGGTTTTAGATATTGTCTTAAACTTTTGCCACCTTCTTGATAAGTTGGTGGTTTGTTGAATACATTATTTCTCTTGGCTCTAATGTGAGACTTAGAAGACAGACTTCTGAAGAGCAAGGTCCTGGAGGAGAGACTCCTGGTATATTCTGATCCTTTCATTAGAGGTCCTGGACTAGGGAAGAAAGTGACTGCGATCCACCTCGCTATAGGACCAGGATGCCTCACTGAGATGCAACAGAACAGTGGAGAAAGTGTAGAATTAGAAGGCTTGTACTCAGCACCAGTTTTACTGTTGGCCCAGTGGGAGGAGGAACATCCTGGGCAAGGCCACTGGGGCTACTAAAGAGCTCTCAGAGCCAGGAAGTACGGAGGTATCAGTTATCAAGACTGGCTCCCCTTCGGTCTGAAATTCCCCACTCTAAGTTGCCTTAGTGCACACTCTGATTACTACCAGTTAGAGGGTTTGTGTAGACCTCAGGACTTTATCCACTTGCAAAATGCAGCTTGCCTTGTCCTAAGACAGCCCTTTGTTCCTGGCAAATTTAGCCAGAGTTGGCTAAATGTGGGCTTTCTGATCCTGAAATCTCTCTGGGAGGTGGTTTAGTCTAGAGTCTCAACAAGGGTGTGACAGATTAGAGGGCTGGATTTGGGGAGTTGGAGATCTTGGGCAGGAGTTGAAAGGTCACAGAAAACAAGGGAGGAGGCAATACCTATGATTCTGCTCCGATCTGCAACTCCCCCCTCATCTTTAAGATCCCATAAGGAGATATCTCCTCAGGGAAGCTTCTCTTGGGGCTTGCAAACTGAAGTTGTCGAGAGAGAAGAGAATAGTTACAAGGCCCCAGTGGCCCTCCTGTCGCGAAGCACGGTCCCTGGGAGAAGGTACATCATCATCTCTCACAGAGCAAGCTTTGCACTGAAGGGAGCAGGGGCCATTTTCTCTCGGAGCGCAGAGTGGAGAGGCTGCGCTTGTACCTGCATAGCTACCGCAGCGTCCCTGTGCTTCCCCTATGAGCCACTTCTGCTGCCACGGCTTGCTGGACATCTGCTAGGTGGATAGGGAGGCTCACTGGACCCCCTTCTCCAGTGCTTTGTGCTTGCAAAGCCCAAATCAAGTGATGTAGCCAGATACACGGGACAGACAGGAAAGAACACCTGTAGCAGACAGGTCACCAACCAGCTGCTTATGCAACTCTTGTTCTCATCCTCATCACCCCTTTCTGTTATCTTTTCTCCTTTTCTGCTTCAACACTGGCTTTCTGTCGCATTCCTCTGGGCCTCTCAGCCCTAACTCTGGTGTCCTTTCCTCCCCTTGGCTTCCCCTAAAGCACACTTTCAGTGGGGGCAGCCTGTAACTTTTCATCCTTCCATTGTCTTCATCCAACACTTGTTTTCAAAAGCATCTGCTTTGTGTCAGGTGCTGTGGGAGAGACTCAGAACACATAGAAATGAATAATGAAAACGCAGCATTGTGCATGATAAGCTTCCAGGACATGGGAACTGCTGAGCTGAGTCTGAAAGAACAAATAATATTTCAGGCTGGGAAGAGAAGAAAGGAAATTCCAGGCAAGGGCAGCAACACTTGTAAAGAGACAGAAGTCAGCAAGTGGAGGCAGGTGGACCTTTTGGGAGTCGAATGTCTGCAAGCATCCTCACCTTCCCTGAGTCAGAGATTTTCATCCAGACTGAGCAGCACTTGCTCAATGATAGTCATGTTGCCAGGGGCATTTGACTGAGCCCCAGATTCTAGCACAGGCCTGAACAGCTCCCAAACAGCAGATGGAAATTATCTCTGGGGTCTCTGAATCATCCTCATTTCAGACAGGTTTTCCAATGTAGGCCATGTGAGCTCATCACTAAATTGTTTTCTCTGAACTTACCCTATAATAATACAGGACTTAAGCAACTCCATGCCAGATTTTGTGTGTAAACTGCATTTTAATACAGGTACATTGTCCACAATTTCCATTTTATCTATACTGGGATTCTATAATCTCCCAAACTGATTTTTTCTCCACCCCCTTGAGAAGCTTACTGTGCCTCACCCTGACTCACACGCTGTCAAGGGTGCACTCTGCTATGTCTCTGGGCCCGGAAGACTCAGCTCAGGGATTTTCCATCTCTAGAAACTTGGTATACAGTAGGTGCTCAGGGAGTGCTATGAAATGAATAGGTACCCCCAGACCTGCTGAAACAATGACCTTTTCTTCCTGTTTCTGGTGGCTGTAGACATTACCTGGGGACACCCACACTCTCTTTTTCCTACCAGATTCTCTCAGACCACTGACACACTGAGGCTTTTTTGGTTTTATTATACAACAACTTACACAGTGTTTGCACAGTTCTAAGATGTGAAATGAACCATCCATTCGATAACAAATTTTTAAGAGAAAAAGAATATTGTATCAATTAATGTACATGTGAAGTACAAGACACATGTTGATTCAGAAATACTAAAATCTAGGGAGGAAGGCATGTCTTAGATGCACAGTAATAATAACTCCTTTGTATTGATCACCTACTTTAGGCAACTTTGGATAGTCTTTGTTATGAGTTAAATTGTGACCTCCAAAAAGATATGTTGAAGCCCTTATTCCCAATACCTGTATAAGTGCATTATTTAGTAATAGGGACTTTTCAGGTGTAATCAAATAAAAATGAGATTATAGAATAGGACTTTAATCTAATATGACCATGTTCTTATGAGAAAAGGGAAATTCAGACACAGATGAAAAAACAACCACATGAAAATGAAGGCAGAGGCTCAAGTGATGGTACTATTATCATTTAGAAATTGCTTGTCAATTAAATGTGTTCTAGGACCTTTTTGCCTTGAACAAAAAATTTAATGAGACAAGCCAAAAATGGTGCCAAAAGTTTATTTGAAAAGTGAAGAGTGAAGGGATAGGGGAGAAACTTGCTCTGCAAAGTAAACTTAGGCTGAACAAAAGAGGAAAAGAGAGCAAAAATAAAAGTACGTCCTGGGTCTAAGAGTCACGATAGCAGGCTCCTTGTGGCATCTAGTCTCTTTTCTGCAGCCCACATCACATGGGAACCCGAGAGAAGTTCTACATATGGAGTCCTGAGAGGCACAGTTGTATAGATCCTGGGATCCTATGATGCCTCTTTCGCAGACAGCCTAAGCCATGACTATCTCCTATCTCATTTCCCTCTGAGAGACATAAATCCCGTAATTCTTTATGGGGTGCTAAAGGAGTGGTGGTGTCTGTCTTCTACAGCTTCTTCTAGCTGGATGGGGTTGTAGATTCTACCTACTAGGGATTATGTTCTCTCCAACTATCTTGGGGTGGTATGGCTTCCTGGCTGGGTCGATGAAAGAAAAAACCTGTCAGAAAGCAATGAGAAAAGAATTGCTAACAGTTGAGGTGCCTGTTTGCTGGGAGAAAGAAACTTATTTATTAGCCCAAATATGAGGAGCAGGTCAGATTTTCACACTTCCTGTAGAGAAGAATGTGTGTTCAATATGGAGAGCCTTAGCAAGATCCTATTTACTTATCTATAGTAACACTGGAATCTCAGTTTTTGAAGAGAAATCTCAAGTCTTCCAGAAGTTTGCAGTAGTAGCTTTCTCCTTTCTGATGATCTTATTCTTCAGACATTTCAGGTGGGACTGGTTTTAATCTAGAAGATGAATCTAATTATCTCTCTCTGCCACATTTAGTGCTGGGGGTGTGGCAAGGATCAGTGAAAAGGAGCCCTTTCATTTTGGCTTTAACTGGTCTGTGGGTGCATCCTCTCTCCAAGTTTTTGTGAGCACTTGTTCTCCAGGACAGACAGTAGGTTGTCTCCCTAGGCCAGGAGCTGGCAGGACTCTGTTTCCATACATTTGGATAGCCTGTTGTACTTGGCCCAGGTTGATGAGATATTGTAAGTGTCTCACAGTCTCTGGGTCTATCAAAGGAGAGAAATGACCTTCCATATAACATTTCAAATGGGCTCAAACTTAACACAGATTTGGGTATGTTTCGAACCCTCGAAAGTGCCTCCTTTATTAGAACCTGTACAAAAGACAGGGACATACCCTGGAGAGGCCTGGTAATTAGACTTTACCCATATGCTACCATGTCAAGAGTTTAAACAGATGTTGGTCCTAATTAATACCTTTATAGTCTGGATTGAAGTCTTTCTTAATCATGCAGAAAAGGCTACTGAGGAAGTCTTGGTGCTTCTTAAAGAAATCATTTCCAGATTTGAATGATCTCAGTTTCCCCAGAGCAGCAATGGACCTTCTTTCACCTCCCAAATAACTTGGGGAGTGGCAAAGGATTTAAGAATAAAGTACTACTTCCATTCAACTTGGCAGCCTCAGTCCTCTGGAAAGGCAGAGGGAGCCAACCAGGCCCTAAAGCAAGCTCTGACAAAACCTTGCCAAGAGATGTCTGAGTCCTGGCTCCAACTGCTAGTCACAGTTCTGTGAAAACTCGAGTGAGTTTTCCAGTGTATCATCTCTTCTCATAAAGAAGGGATCACCAGGTGTTTAATACCCTTCCATTGTGTCTCTTGAGAAAGATTTTTCTAATTACCCCTGTAGTCCCTTTTTAATTTCCCTTTGTCCTAAGGCCCATTTATTTTACTGAGGAATATAGGCTCGCTTTAATGGCTTCTCCAGAACTGGGAATAAGGCTAGAGTCTTAAGGGGCTATAGGCTGCTCTCTTTGTTTCCCTATTAGCTGTTTCATTTCCCAAGGAGACTTCAGACATGTCTCTTTGGTGCCCTTTGCAGTGTATGAGCACAACCTGCTTGGGAAGATGGACTGACTCTAAGAATTGTAGAATTTCCTGCCTGTGCTTTATAGATGATTGTTTGTTAGTCAGTAAGCCTCTTTTGCCTCCAGATTATTATATGGGCATGCAGCATCAGAAAGGCATATTTGGAGTCTGGATAAATGTTTAACCTTTTGCCTTTTCCTAACATCAATGCCCAAGTAAGAGCTATCAGCTCTGTCTTTTGAGCAGTGGTTTCTGAAGGAAGAGGTTTAGCTTCTGTGACCTGTTGTGGGATGACAACTGCATGGCCTGCCTTTTGATATCTTTCATGGTCAAAGCTGCTTTTATCAGTGAACTACACCTCCTCAAGGTTTGGAAGGGCAGGTCACTGATGTACTATCTGGTAGCATAGGTCTGAGAGATTACTTGTTCACAAGAATGGCTAACTCTGGGGAAGAGGAGACATAAAGAATCTCTGATTAGGGTCCCCTAACCCCAACTGTGGCTATAGAGCCAGAGAAAGGGTTTCTAGAGAAGGAAATCAAAACAGAAGGAAGTAATTGAATTGGCTCACCCATGATGTCCAGGCTTACCTGGGGTTCTTCAGAGAAGATTGTGATGTCTGTGGATAGAAGTAATTGAATTGGCTCACCCATGATGTCCAGGCTTACCCAGAGAAGTCATTGTGATGTCTGTGGATAGGAGCATTGCAGCTTCCCCTGGGCTTTTTTAGTAAATGAGGGTTCTGGCTGGCCTAGCCCCTCTCTGGAACAGGGATAGTCAAACTTCCAGTGCTACAAGTCAGGTGCACTAGCTATGTTACATTCAGAGAAGGGCCCAGGGGGAGGCTTGGTGCAACCTTGTTCCCAGTATACAGTCCTCTTACACTTGAAACAGGAACTCTTCCCTCTGTTGTCCCTGAAGTTTTCCTCAGATGAGGTGGGTAGGTTTAAATCATTACCAATTATAACAGTTACAGGATTAGCCTTCCAATTTTGTCTCTTCTCTGTGTCCTGATTATTGAACACAGAAAAGGCCGTGTCCAGCAATTGGGCCATAGGTGTTTGTGGCCCCATCAAAAATTTTTGTAGTCTATGCTGAATAGCTGATGCTGGCTGACAGATGAAAAGGTCTCCCACTAGTGATTTTCCCTCCCTGGAAAATGGATCTATATTAGTATACTTGCAAAAGGCTTCTGTCAGTCACTTATAAAAGGCAGCTGGATTTTCCTCTGTACCTTGTATGATCCCACTTACTTTATTGTAATAAACTGATGTACTTTTTTGTCCCCATAGTAAGAGAAGCTGATGAAGGAGATGGACCTGATTTATTGGCCTGGGAATTATATGAAGGAGGTGGAAGAGACCCTACAGTATCATTAAGCAGATCAGAGAGACCCACATCCCCCCTCACAGACAAATGGGGGCCTCAGAACAGGATCATCTAGGATATCCTCTTTTTTCTCAGGACCCACACTAAGTACCGTAGTTCTTGAGCATTCACTTTGATAAGAGTCACAAAAGCCTGAACGTGAGGCATTTCATTCCACCTTTCAGGTTTCAAGCAGAAGCACTGTAACTAGAGAATAGTGGCATAGCTTAAAGTAGTATCCTGTACCCATCTCTTGTCACCTCCCAGTTCATATTGAACCCAGACCGTATTGCAACAGTAGATAAACTGTTTTTGTTTTAAATTGCTAGAATCAAACCTGCCCCATTCATCAAGGATACAGCTTAATGGTGAAGTCAGTTGAATCTTCATGGTGGCATTGTCCAAGTGGTTTCCCATTGGCTCAGCTTGGGGCCTATAAAGAGGAGATAGCTTGGTCTGAATTCCTCAAGGTTGAATCCCACATAGAAGGAGACCTAGAGTCCACAAAGTGCCCCTTATGAGATATCATGCAGCCTGAATACATGTCTCTGTCCAAGTGATGCTGGCATCATTTACCACCAAAGAAAGCCTTTGTCTCAATATTGTGACCTATTAACTCCTTAGGGACAAAGGGTCTGAGCCATTTGTTGGGCATCGTTGGCTTTGCCTAGTCTTTAACTCCAATGAGGTATGTAACATAATTTTCCCAAGCAAAATTCTTTTAACCACCTAGTTGAACTCCTTGATAGCTCAACTTGTATTTCAAGTTCCTTGATGACTCCAGTTAGCCAGAGTGGAACCATATAAGAAAAATACCCCTGGTATTTATTCCATATAGGAAAAATACCTCTGGTATTTATTCCAAATAGGAAAAATACCTCTGGTATTTATTCCAATGGAAAAAGGACTAAGGATAGGGACAGCTCTGCTTTTATATATTCCCAGTTGCTTTAGTTAAATTTTAAATGCTGTTAAATGCTGTTCTGCTCAGGCATCAGGCAGACTTTAACTTATCTGCATTTAAATAGGGAAGCACAAAGGGCAGGAGGCAATGGCCTCAGGCAGGCTCTTGAATTTGGAGAAAGCAGTGTTGATAAGGTGTACTTGTGGGTAGTGGCTGAGACATATAGCCACTCTAGTGGCTCTAGTGCCTTTTGCTAGAAGACCAAGAAGAGCATGCAATGGGACTTGCAGGCCATTTGGCCAGATAGCATGCCATCACAAAGTGGAGCTCTCTAGGCCCTATGTGCTCCTTGGTTCAGCAGCTCTGTGTCCAGTGGGGCCCCATTCCCACTGCTGAGGCACACCTGCTTGGAATAGGTGGCATGGGTGCCAGCATGCTGATTTCAGCCTGACACTGGGCTGGTACCTGGGCATGGTTATCTGGGTCATGGTGAGGTGGGGAGAGAGGTCAAGAAGGTTGCTTGCTCTAGCATACCTGGCCAGGGTGGATGAGGCTTTCCCATATGCTGGCCTCAAGGCCCCTCTTTCCCCATCTGCAGCCATGGTTAGATGGCCATTCCCTGCCAGGAAAGAAGCTGGCATCCAGTCTTGTCCAGGACTCACATCTGCCAGGGAGGATAGGCCTGAGCCACTGGCACCACTGGACAATGCCCTGTGTACCCACATTTGCCTGGGACAAGAGCCGTCCCCCAGTTATCACTCTGCCCCACTCCCACTCAAAGGTTTCACACCAGCAAAGGTCACAAACATTCTTAAAAGGATAGCACATGATTTTTATTCTTTTATGCAGGAAGGGAAAAAAAAAGTTTCTTCCTCTTGTTTTCACAGACCATATGCTCTTTAAAATCAGAGGCTTAGCTCATATGGGTAGTTATTAAAGAAAAGAAATAGAGAAAAGAAGGCAGCTGCTGGTGATGCAAAATCACACAGTAATCATGCGTAGTCACACAACAAGACAAGATGGAGGCTAGGCATGTGGCAAGGCAATATGGCGGCCATGTGGTGAGGTAATGTGGTGGCAGTCCAGACCAAAACACAAACCAAGAAGAAACCACTTACAAACTAGAACAAATGGAGGCTAGGCTAATTTCCAAAAAGAGTAGCAAAATACACAACAAACCAATGTGTTGACAACAAGGCATACACGCAGAGTGAATACAAGTGGCTAGAAAGAAAAACAAAAGCATTCTCCTATCCCCTAGAGACAGAAAAGTGGCAAATAGTTCCCTGTGTGCCTTAAGAGTCCCCTGCACTTCTGGCCTAGGGGAGAGAGTGAGGGAGAGAAAAAAAAGCCTTTACAACATTTTAGAGAGAAAGGAAAAGTGTGCCCACTTGGGCGTTACTTTGGTCTTCTGGGTAACTGAGCTTTACTCTCCTGGCTGGCTCAGCAAAAATGTTATCTGGCAGTTCTTTTAGAAACGGCTTCCAATTTGAATGTATTCCAAGGTTTTTATTTTTGTTTTTGTTTGCCTCAAACAAAGAATTTAATGAGACAAGCCAAAGACTGTGCCAAAAGTTTATTTCAAAAGTAAAGAGTAAAGGGATGAGGGAGGAACTGGCTCTGCAGAGCAAGCTTAGGCTGAACAAAAGAAGAAAAGGGAAAAAGAGCAAAAATAAAAGTACATCCTGGGCAACCATGAAGAGTCACAATGGCTCCTCATGGCATCTTGTCTCTCTTATGCTATCCACGTCTCATAGGAACCCACAAGAAGTTCTATAGATGGGACCTGTGAGGCAGAGCTGTGCAGATCCTGGGATCCTGCCATGCCTCTCTTTCCCAGCCAGCCTAAACTACGCCTGTCTTCTGTCTCAGCACCACAAGTCAATCATTCTAGGACTACCAGAACTGAAAGAGGCAAAGAAGAATCCTTCCTTAGGGCCTTCAACGAGAGTAAAGTCCTGCCAACACTTTGATTTTGGACTATGATTCTCAAGAACCTAGAGAGAATAAATTTCTGTTGCTTTAAGCCACTGTTTATGTTACTTTGTCACAACAGACCCAGGAAATTAGTACAATATCACAGTGAGGCTCTGATATTACACTGTTATAATCCCTATTTTGTAGATAAGGAAACCAGTAAATCACTAGAGGTCAAGCATATAAAAGATGCAGTCAGGTAAACTAACTTTCTGGAGTGTCATCCAGTTCAATATGAGGCAGGTTCTATCTCATTATTTGTGCATAACTCCTATTCTAGACGCTTTCTGGGAGGAAATGCAAAAAAAGAAGCTGGAAATATTTCAAGCAAAAGAGATTTATAGCCAGCAATCTGGTAACTCAAGGATTTTAAGACCTTGACAATTATGTGAACTAGAATGGTTTTTAAGTAACCACATGGAAGAATGCCCTGCAATTCCCAGCTGTGGCAGGGAGAATTTGGAATGTCCCTTCATCATCCCAGAGAACATGAATCTGGGAAGCCAGGAGTGGGCATAGTGTGAGATGTTTACTTGTCATTCAGCAGGTTCACTGGGAAAGATGCTCCCTCACAGAGTTTGGAGGGGGATGGGTTGGATGCAAGGAGAGCCTTCAGCACATCTTGAGAGGCACCTCAGGAGCAAGTCCCATAGGTCAGTGTACTCAGACTTGCCCCACTTGAGGAGCCCTGAGCAGTGCCCTAGTAGGACCACTGTGTCTGCAGAGCTTCAAGACATGAGATATGTGTGATAACAGATTTTCATGGGGAAAGGAAAAACGAACTCTGAGAAAGTACTATGCACTAGAAGCTCTTGAAAACGACCCAGTATGCTGTCAATCATTCTTGTCAATCTTACCTAAAAACCCAATGAGAAGCACTTGGGCTCGGGTGCACATCTTTTAAATTCCAAAAGCCTGATTTATCTGTGTGCGTGAGTGTGTATGTATGCTGTACTTTTTTCTTTTCTGTTGTCCTGGCACAATTTTTCTGTTTGTGCCACATTTTTTCAGCACGCACCTGCCCCAAGCACACCTTCCGGTGATCTTTAACAAATGCCTTTCTTTTACTGTTGGATGTATGCTTATCAATTCATTGTTCATCACACACAACAGCCTGGAATCTATCTGATCTACCATGCTATATGAAAAAGACCCAGACTAGCCAGCACTATACTGAAGAAGAACCAAATCAGAGGATTGGCATTACTTGAGTTTGAGACCTAGATATAGATACGGAAAAACTGAATCTGCTGGAAAATAAAATAGGTAAAACTCTTGAAGACATAGGAAGAAGCAAGGACTTTCTGAAAAGAACTCCAATTATACAAGAAGTAACCCCAACAATCAACAAATGGGATTACATCAAATTGAAAAGCTTATACACATTAAGGATACAACCAACAGAGTGAAGGACACAAACTACAGAAAGGGAAAAAAAAAACTTGCCAGCTACTTTTTAGACAGAAAATTAACATCCAGAATATAATGCAGAACTTAAAAAGATTAGACTACCCAAAATAAAAGAACCAATCAAAAATCAGCAACTAAAACAAAGGTATTTCTCAAAAGAAGAAAGTAGTTATTGTCACACATATTAATAAAATTTTTTAAAAGGACTTACTACAAAGTTGCAGTTACCAAGACTGTGTAGTACTGGCAAAAAATAGGCAAATAGAACAATAGAACTAAACAGAGAAATCAGAAATGGACCTAAATAATATGCTCAAATAATCTTTGACAAAGGACCAAATACAAAGGCAATTGAGCAAAGATAGTCTACTTAGCAAATGGTGTTGGAACAATTGGACATCTACACACAAAAACAAAACAAAAGGGAATATAGACTTTATACAAGATTAACAGATTTCACTGCACATAAAAACTGATGCAAAGTAAACCAATTACACAAAACTGATCACCTTTCACAAAAAATAATTAAAGATGAATTACAGACCTAAGTATATATAGCAAAGCTATACAATTCTTTAGAAGATAAAATAAAAAATATAAATGAATTTGGTGATAACTTTTTATACATAACACCTAAAATATGATCTGTAAAACAAAAACATTGAAAATTGGATTTCATTTAAATAGAAAATAATCACTTATGCTTGATTAAATACACTGTTAAGAGAATGAAAAGACAAGCAACAGACTGCAAGTAAAATCTTAGCAAAACACATATCTGATGAGGACTAGCATCCAAAGTACACAGAAATAAAACCTCTTAAATCTCAATAATAAGAAAATAATTTTGAAAATCAGCAGAAGATCTGGACACACACATCAGCAAAGAAGATATACAGATGGCAAATAAGAGTATGAAAAAATGTTCAACATCATATGTCAGCTTCATCTTGTCACAAACTCTTCTGACATGGAAATGATGAATGATGGGACTTAGTACTGAGATGTGAGGCCACTGTAGGTCCAGAGGGGGTTGCAGATTGAATTAAGAACCTTAAAGAGTTGAATGGGAATAAGAGACCACACTCATCACTTTCCTGCCCTCTTACCCTTCATTCAGAAAAGAGATTTTTAATGGGCTACGAAGAAATATATACCACTGAAAGATAAAATACATCACACAAAAATAAGGTGAAGGAAGCCCAGGGAAAAATCAAATAAGAAAAGTGTAGGGTGGATCCTGTAGCAGGTTTAGAATCTCAATGATAAGGTGGAAATTCAGTCTCCAGGTAGAACAACTTTGACCTGCAGGATTGTCTTGGAGCTCAGGAGCAAGAATGTGAGTGTCCTGGGGAGGCCACAGCTACTACCTGAACATGAGTATTGGTGATCTAGCCCATTGGAATCTGTATTCAATATCCACAGATGCCTACAGACTGCCATATACCTGATTGATCTCCACCCCTTCTCTCCTAGCCAGTGGAGTGGTACAACTGTCTCTCACATGTCAGTTCTGATGGGCAGGTAGCCATGAGGCATATAATGGAAACAGAAGGCTGGAACATATTGCCCATGGGGCACATGGACTTGCATTACATCTACACAAATATCAGTGTCTGTGAGCCTATTTGGAGATACCCTTAATCTGGGTGTTCATTAACCTTGACTTTGCCCTGATATTGATGTGCAGACATCTCTTGGCTCTGCATCCTTCATACAGCTGCCAATCTGTACTGTCTTTAGGCCCAACCCCAAGGACCAAGTATAAGCCCTTGCTCGTTGGTCGTTGCTGTGACTGTACCGGTCCATGTGGTTTAGGAGCCTTTGGAGCTGCCTTGTGTGAAGTGGAAGTGTTAGGAAAGGTTTGAAGATGCAGGCTGAAAAAAGTAGAGCTGGAACATCTGAAGCTATACTAGATGGGAGATTCTGGTCATAGCTCAGAAGACTAGAATGCTGACAGAAATGATACCAGTAAAGACCAGGCTCAGGCAGTTTGTGCCAGGAAGAAGAAATGTTAGGGCTGTTGGACTCCAGACAATGTGTGTTATAGCTTGGCAGAAAGTTTGTCTGCATTTTGCTTGTGTCCAGAGACTTTGCTTGAAGGTAAGATTAAGTGTAGCGGATTAATTAATTTTTTTTGGTACTGGGAATCAAACTCAGAACCTTGCACTTGCCAGGCAGGTGCTGTTCTTTTGAGTTATATCCCCAGCCCAGACTAATTAACCTTGCAGAAGAAATTTCAAGGCTGTCAAGTGTTGAGGCCATGGCATGACTACTGTTAGGGGTTTTAGCCAGATGTATACTGAGAATCAAGTGCAAAGAGCCCAGAAGAATTATTTAAAATGTGAGTTTGGCCAGAAAGGAAGCTCCAATAAAGCTGTGGGCAACAAAGATAGAGCACAGGATTGATTGCTGAGAAGGAACAGGAGAATAGAAAAGGATGGCTTGAGAGCATCACAAGAAGCAGCAGGACTCTATATTCTACAGCCTCAAAATTGCAAAAGTGAAAGATTTTGCTTTGAGATGAGAGCCCCAGAGCACCATCTTCCAGAATGGCAGCAGCCTAAGCAAGTTGTTCCTCAGGATTTGGTTCATAGGCACTGGACTTCTACAAGCGAGAGAGAGGGAAGCTCAGCTACTGCTCCAGCTAGCAGCAGACCTTGCTGTCATCCATGTGGTGCTGATTTTAGGCAAAATGCTAGAGTTGTGGTGTCAGAAAGGCTTCCACCCAGATTTCAAAAAAGGCCTGGGAAGCCTGGCACTGTGCCCCTGAGAGGGCAGTGTGTGAAATCGTGAGAATGAAGCCAAAGGTGCAGTGGACACCCTAGAAGTTTGGAGAAGCCAGGATCATTCATCATCCAAAGAAAGGTGCATGGAGTAACCAAAGCCAACTAAAGAAAGAAACCATGTGAGCTACAACCACTAGCAATGCCACAGGGGAAGAGCCACCCAAACCATTTTGAATTTACAACTTGCCACAGATTTCTGAGGATGCTGATATTCAAACTGTGGGATTTAATGTTTGCCCTTTTGGATTTTGGTCTTGCTTTATTCCTATTTCTTGCTATCCCCCTCCTTGTAACTTATGGAATGGAAATGTCTATCATGTGCCATTGAATGTTAGAGGTGTTTAACTTTCTTTCCATTTGTGCAAGGGCTTGCAGCTGAGAATTTGCCCTAACTCTGAGGAGATTTGGACTTACACTGTTCAGCAGTGCTGAAACTGTTGGATTTGGGCAACTCTTGGAGGTGGACTAAATGCTTTTTTGCATAAAGGGTTATGCATGAATCTTTGGAGAACTAGGGAAAGAATGTTATGACTTGTGTTTAGACACAAAGTCTCATGAAGTCATAGGTGGGGCTTTCTCAGAGGTACCTGGAGCTAGAATGTGTGATGCTGGGATCACTTCATGGTGCAATGCTAGAATCAAGGTCACTAGGGTTAAGGGTGTGAGTGCTACCCACCCTAAGAAGCCTGGATAGGATGTAAGGAATAGCCAGAGCTATAGTTGATTCTTGCTTGCTTTGCTGCCTTCCGTCTACCATGAACTGTTTCTCCTCTGTGATGCCTGTCTGCCATGCCTTCTTGCCAGTATGGGCTGAAACCTCTAAAAGCTATGAACCAAATACACCTTCCCTCTTTTTATTTTGGGTGTCAGATATTTTATCTTCCAACAAGAAAAGTAAATAAGACACTCTTCTAGGGACCACAGCCACAAAAGAAGTCTGTCAAGAGCCAGGAATGATGTCAATCCCTTGCTAAGGAAGTTGGAGTACAGAGTAGGGCTTTAGCCATGGCCAATAAGATGAGGGTAGTCTTGTTAGGGGAAAAGGACTATAGCTGAAAGACCTCACAACATCTTTTCAGAGGTCAGGCTCAGAACATGCATAAAACCTTGGCATCTTCCCATGGGTGGACATTGGTGAATCTCCAATCTAATCTGTCCTTCCAAAATCACATTACCTTCATCCTTGGGTGACTTATGTTGGGCTCCCTGTGAAAGAAGCTGGTTGCTCATGTAGAGGAAACTGGATGTTGCAAGTGTCCCTAGGAAAGATTGTGGTTGGCACATCCTGGAAACTATAGTTCTGCCATCCTTAGCCTCCCTAGGTGAGCACTCTCTATATCTAGCAACTCCCTCCAAGAACTGTCATGCAGTGTCCCCATTTGCATCAATGTCCTTACTTTCATCCTAGAGTGTTAGTTGGGTGTGCTTATCACTCCAGAGCTCCAGTGCTCCTCCGGTCCCATATTATCTCACCGTCTCTCTTCCTGCTAGTGCATGGGACTTTAAGGGGATCAACCAGGGGGTTCCTCTTCCTGCCTCTCCTGTGGCTGGTGATTCTCCCCCTAGCTATTTGAGCATCTTAAAGCCCTCCCTCTACCTGCTCCTTTCCAAATCCTAAATTGAGTCTGGAGGTATCTTAGGAACTTTTCTCATTGCTGAGACAAAAACCCAAAGTTAAAGGATGAAGGATTTATTTAGCTCACAGTTTGTAGAGGTTTTAGTCCATAATCAGCTGGCTCCAAGGCAGGGTGGCATAGTAGAGAAGTATGGCAGAGGGGAAAAAGTTCATGGCGAGTAGAAAGTAGCAAAGCAAGCAAGCAAGGGTCCTTAGCAGCTTTGCTCTGTCCCTTTTATATCCTATCTAGGCTACCAGGATTAGGGCAGTGCCAAACCATTCAGTGGGAGAATTTAGTAATCACTCACCGTTAATCCCTTAATTTTAGCATTGTGCCAGAAATCCATCACACAATCAAGATTCAGCCACCTCTGAAAAAACTCCACCTATGACTGCATATAGCTTTGGGGGGACATTCTAAAAACAAGTCATAACAGGGCCTCTTGTAGAGAGCATGGAGTGTCCTAGTGTCCACCACCTGCTACAGCTGTCTGTTGCTAGCAGGGGACAAGCACACCCCTGAGTAACACTCCAGGATGAAAGGTAAGGACACTGGTGCAAACAGGGACACTACAAGACAGTTCTTGGTGGGAGTTGCTAGGTATGGAGAGTGCTCACTTGGGGAGGTGCCCCACCATTTGCTACAACTTTTAGTCTGCTCAGACATCCTGTCTTGACACACCATGGTCCTGGATGGCTCTGTGGGTGGCACTGCAGCTCCAACTCTGTGGATTAGCCTCAGAAAGAAGACCCCCAGAGCCACACAGGTAAAGTGAAAGGCTCATCAAAGACTGGGCATTGTATGGAGAACATTGAATAACAGCTTATAGTTAGAGCTATTTGTCTCTCATCCATATAAGGATTATCATTCACCAACTGTTGGAAGCCTCACCAAAAGACTACATAGTCTCCTGCCAATTCTGCCTGAACCACAGCTTCTTCATCAAGGGATTCTTACCAGGGATCTTCAGGTAGAGATGTGTGTACGTTTGCATCAGCATCAGGTTCTCTCTTGGTCTGAGTTGGTAGTAGTAGGGAGATTGAAAGCACAGTGCTCTAAACTGGAAAGGTAAAGTTCAGATCTAAGAGAGGGCTGACCAACGTGGGGGGGCAACAAGAGGAGGAAACCTCTAGTTGTCAAAGGGATTTGTGTGATTTTGGCCACCACCTGCCATTCAAATTGGGGTGGACATCACAACAGTCATCATGGCAGATGGGTGTGCCTCAGGAGCCTGAAAGGTGAGGTGAGAATCTCCTGATGAGAAGTTGTGGTTCAGGCAGAATTGTCAGGGGACTATATAGCTTTAAAAGTCTTTCTAAGGTCTTCTAAGTGTAGGATCATATCATCTGCAAACAAAGAATTTGAGTTCTTCCTTTCTTATTTGTATCACTTTATTTTTTTCTGTTGCCTAATCACTCTAGCTAAAATTTCAAGAATTATATTGCATAAGCATGTTGAGAGTGAACATCATTGCCTTGTTCCTGATTTGAGAGGAAATGTTTTCAGTTTTTTTTTCTCATTCAGGTTGGTGTTGGCTGTGGTTTTGTCATATACAAAGTTTACTCTATTGAGGAATGTCCCTTCAATACCTATTTTCTTTACGGCTTTTATCATGAAGCAGTATAAAGTTTTGTCAAAGACCTTTTCTTTGTCAATTGAGAGGATCATGTGATTTTTATACTGGGTGCTATTATGTGGTTCATTATATTTATTGATTTGTATTTGTTAAACCATCCTTGTATCCCTGAAATGAAACAGACTTGATTATGATATATGATCTTTTTAATATGATGTTGAATTTGGTTTGTGATTATTTTATTAATGAGTTCTGAATTTATTTTCATCAAGGATATTGATGTACAGTTTTTTCTTTTGTTATGCCCCTTTCTGGTTTTGGTTTCAGCATTATACTGCCTCATAAAATGAATGTGGAAGTGTTCCTCTCCTTTCTTTTTCATGGAATAGTTTGAAGAGCATTGGTGCTAGTTCTTTCAGAAGTTTTACTAAAATTCAGCTGTGAACCCGTCTGGTCCTGGACGTTTCTTTGACCAGAGACATTTTATTTCTGCAGCATTCTAGTTGCTTGTTATTGATCTGGTTTTTTTTTTTTTATACCTTGTTGATTCAGTTTGGATAGTTATAGCTGTCTAGAAATTTATCCGTTTTGTCTAGGTCCTCCAATTTATTAGGATGTAGATTTTTCAAAGTAGTCCCTAGTACTTTTCTGAAGTTCCAGCGGTGTCTGTTGTAATATCCCCTTTTCATCTCTAATTGTATTGGTTTAAGTATCTCCCTTTTTTGGGGTTAGTTTGGCTAAGGGTTTATGAATCTTACTTACCTTTTCATGAAGCCTAATATTTGTTTTGTTGATGCTGTGTATTTTTCTTTTAGTCTCTATCTCCTTAATTTCAGCTCCAATCTTCATTATTTATTTCTTTTTGCTGGGTTTGGTTTTGGTTTGTTCTTGTTTTTTTGAAGACCTTAAGATGCATGATTAGGTTATTTATTTGAGATTTCTGCTTTTTTAATGTAGGTACTCATAGCTATAAAATTCATTTTTATAACTGCCTTTGCTATAGCCTAGAGATTCTTGTATGTTTAATTTGAATTTTCATTTGATTCTAGGAAGTTTTAAATTTCTTCCCTGATTTCTTCAATGATTGTTCAAAAAGGAATTGTTCAACCTCCATGTTTTTTGTATAGCTTTTGTAGTTTTTTCTTGGTATAGATTTCAAGTTTCATTATATGATGAGGTACAAGAAATTATTTGAAGTTTTTTATTTGTCAAGCCTTGCTTTATAGCCTAATATATGACATATTTTGGAGAATGTTTCATGTGCTATTAAGAATGTGTATTCTGTAGTTGGTGAATGGGATGTTTTGTGGTTATGTGTTAAATTCATTTAATTTATGGCACAGTTTAATTTTGATGTTTATCTGTTGATTTATTTTGGTCTGGATGACCTATATATTTGTGAGAGTAGAGTCCTGAAGTCACCTATTATTGTATTGGGACCCACGTGTCCCTTTGTATTGAGTAGCATTTGTCTTATGAAATTTGGTGCATCAAAGATTGGTGCATATATATATATTCATGTTTTTTATACCTTCTTGGTGGATTGTTCACTTTTCCAGTATGTATTTCTCTTAATCAACTTGTCTGGATAATTTTTTCCAAAGTCTTTTTTGTCATATATGAGTATAGATACTCCTGTTTGTTTTTGTGATTTTTGCACAGAATATTTTCCATCCTTTTACCTTTTGTCTAGGTATGTCTTTGCTAGTAAGGTGCGTTTCTTGCAAGTAGAAATGAAATGGATCTTGTCTTTTAATCTACTTTTCAGTGTCTTTTAACTTTAGAATTAAAATCATTTTTACATTTGGATATATTATACAAAAGTATGTATTAATTCCTGTTATTTTTTGTTCTTACAGTGTTTGATGCTTTTCTAATCCTCAATAGCTTAACTATTCTTCTTCTGTATGTAGGATTTTTGAAAGTATCTTCTGCAATGCTAGCTGAATGGTAACACTTTTCTTAGTTTAGGCTTACTTTGGAAGGTCTTTATTTCTCCTTCAATTTTGAAAGCTAGCTTCCCTGAATATAGTTATCTGGGCTTTAGTTATTTGCTTTCAGGGCTTGCAATACATAATTCCATGTCCTCCAGTCTTTTAGTGTTTGTACAGAGAAGCCTGAAGTTGTTCTGATCAATTTGCCCCTATAAATGACTTGGTGTTTCTGCTTATAGCTCTCTATATTCTTTCCTTCTTCTATACTCTTGCCATTTAAACTATGATATAACATGGAAGAGACTTCTCTGGTTGTGCCTTTTTGGGGTTCTAAATGTTTCCTATACCTGGATTCTGCACCTTTCCCAAGATTTGAGAAATTTTCTGGTATTATTTCTTTAAATAGAGTTTCTCTGCCATTATTCTGCACGTTGGTGCCCTCTACTACAGCAACATTCCTGAAATTTGGTCTTTTTACCACATCTCAAAGTTCTTGGATGTTTTGTTCATATTTTCTTTTTTTAAAATAATGTTTGTATGTACTATGTCCTCAAACTTATCTTTAAGCCCTGAAATACTGTCTCCTGCATGGTTCTAAGTTTTAGTGAATCTTTAAAATTTGACTTATGTACTTTTTATTCCCAAAGTTTGTTTCTTCTTCAGAATCTCTATTTCTTTGTGGGATTGCTCCTTCATATCCTGCATTGTCTTCATTAATTCATTTAGCTTCTTATTTGTATCCTCCTTGCAGTCATTGCTCATTTTATAAATCATTCTTTTGAATTTTTGGTATTTCATCCAGTTCAGTATCTTTAAATTTAGTTACTGACAAATTCTGAAAATTTGGAAGTTATGTTGCCTTGTTTTTCATATATCTTGAGTTTCTAAACTGGGTTTTTAAAAGTTTTTTGGAATGAATATCTCTTCTACATTTACTTAAGGATCTTTTTAGTGTCCAGCCTTCTTCTGAGGGTTTAATCCTCAGAACCAACCAGAGAGGAGAAAATGAACCAGAACAATGTTCATGACAAAAGAAAAGCAAGATATTGACATATAATAAAAAAATTAAAATCAACTACTATGCCACCATTACAATTGAAAAGAAACCAGCATTAATAATATAGACTCAAAGACAAACCAGATATTGACATACAGTAAAAAAGCAAAAGCAGCAACTATATCACCCTTTTAATTCAAAATAGAAATCAGCAATTAAAAATATGGAGTATACTCTGGGTAACTAATTTAAAGATAACAGTATGCAATGTATTAACCATTGTTACCCTCCTATCATATTGTTTTGGAAATTTGTTTTTTGTTTGTTTCTTGTTTTTTGTTTCTCTTACTTTAAAATGAAAATTTTAAAAATATACTGTTAACTAAAAAACTAAAAATTAATAAAATATGAAAGTAATCATTGTTTTAATAAAGGTTAACATGATAACAATAAAATGCAGGGAGTGGGAAAAGGGAAAAACAGAAGAAGTAAAATTTAAAAGAGAAAAAAAGAAAGATGAGAAGGAGGAGAGAAGAGTAAGATAAAAATCCAATT
Organism: Chinchilla lanigera; assembly: GCF_000276665.1. NCBI lineage: Eukaryota > Metazoa > Chordata > Mammalia > Rodentia > Chinchillidae > Chinchilla > Chinchilla lanigera. The sequence goes on along the minus strand of NW_004955498.1, from coordinate 5,646,873 downwards.
AAAAATAAAAATTAAATAAAATCAGGTGAAAGTAACAAAAAAAAAAGAAAAAGAAAAGTGAAGAAGAATAACAGGTGAAAAAAGAAAATGAAGAATAAAAGAAGCAAAAAAATTTCCCTAAAAGAAAGACAAAGAAAAGCAAGTCTGAAATACTCCCTCAGGCTGAGGTGTTTGGGTGGGTCATTTCTTTTCAGGATCTGTACATGTGAGGGAACAATAATGAGTCATAACTGTGGGCTGTTGTGTTTCCATACCCATTTTTTGCTGTGTGAATACTGAGTCCTGTCTCATCTTTCCTTGTGGGTGTGGTCGGTCAATGGTATTTTGTTTGCCTCAGGGCTATATTCTCTCCAGAGGCTTTTTGTACTTGTTTGTGCCCTCTGCAATCCCAAGCTACTGTTATCCTCAGTTAGATTTGCAGCCTATGGGCTCTTCTGGTACCTGACTTGCTTCAGAGAACCCTCTGTGCATACACCCAAGATGCGATAAAAAGTCTCTCCAGAGGCATATCTCTGATTATTTGTTGGGTGGGGAAAGCCACCAGACCACTGAGTTTTATGCTGGAAGTAGACAAGGAAAGAGGCCCAGCCCCCCATTGGACTCAGTCCCAGCATGAAATCACTTTCAGAGTAGATCCCCACACTATATTTGCAGTTTACAATAACTGTGGGCTTTTCCTGGGCTAGCGCTGCCCTCCCATTGTTTATCATCGGGGCTGCTGACTCTCTCTGGGCTTACATTATGCTTTCAGTGTCAGCTTCTGTGTACCTCAGGAGCTGGAGTCAGCCTTCCAGACTGCTTCATTATTTTATCCGCATTGTCTTCTGTTTCTTCACGACTGTTAGCATCTCTTTCAGCTCTTTCTTGACCGCCAGAGCTCTTCTCTTTCTCTTTGCCAATTATTTTCCAGTTATTTTGATTCCAGGTCCCAGACAAGCTGTCATTTGCTGCCAGCTTCTACTCCACCATTTTTCTGATCTCTGTGGGGATTTTGTTTTACTTTATTTTTTTTTCCTGTGAGGATTTTAGCCTTGTGTCTGAACCACTTCTGGGACACAGGTTTGATGGGTTATGTCTATGATCTTCAGTGCTTGGTGTCTGGATCATGTGACCCTATGGCTAGAGTCTCCTAAAGTAGGAGTGAGCGCCAGTAAGCACGCAGTCATAGTACAGGGGCTCTCCTAGACTGGCATCAAGCAAGGAATGCCATCACATGTAGGAACAAGCTGAGCTTTCTTAAGGGCGAGCTCAGTAAATTTGGGCAATATCAGGCTAGTTACCTGTCTGTAAGTCAAAGCTGAAAGATGATGAGGAAGCTGAGGTACAAGAGGCCACTCTTGGCTTTTCTTCATTGCCTTCTCCATAATGAATTTCGATTTCAGGGTCTTTTTCATTGCTGAACACTGGAAAGAAAGGCTATGATGCAGACTCAAAGAGAGAAGTAATATGGTCTTTCTCTGTTGAGATGTATAGTATCCAGGATGACTAGTGTGGGGTGGAGTTAAGTGATCCTTGGACTTCACGAGAAGATGATATTTTCTGAAATCAACCATGTTACAGTCAGTTACAAATTTCTAATGAATGGATTTTCTATCTAAATCTTGCAGGCTCAGAGCATTTTTCATTGCAGTGATGGGGAAGAATAAAAAGAAAACATAGATGTGTGGATATTGTCCCAATAGATTAATGAAAGCATTCTGATAGAATATACCATAATTTCATGTTGTCTTGGACTGTTGCTAGGAAATCAGTGGTTCTCATGACTAAAATACAAATGAGTATTGTTAAATTTCTTTTATTTTAAAGAGAATGAAAACTAATACAATAACAACATATACAAAACAACACAAAAACTATAAAAATGATACAGGGTTTTAAACGAAAATGACAGGAATCAACAGTGGTGGTTACATTACATATTGTTATCTTCAACAAAGTTGCTCAGATTACCAGAGGTAAGAATGCAAGATTGATCAAACCATTAAAGAGGATGAAAAATAATAAAAAACATTAGAAGCAATACAGAGCTTCACTAAACAAGATGGCACAAATTCACCAATGGTTGTTATATTGCATATTGTTGTCTTTAAATTAGTTGTTCATATTACCAGATATAAGCCTTCAAAATTGGTCAAAAAATTTAAGTATTAACTGTTCAATAAACTTTCAATAAACCAGTAGGGAAAGTCTACCTTCATGTACCCTGCTATGGTTTGAGGGGTACTTCAATGTTGAAATTTTAACCCACAGTGCAACAGTGTTCAAGAGTGGAATCTTTAAGAGATAATTTAATTATGAGGGCTCTGTACTCATGAATGGGTTAATGTTGCTATTAGAGGAGTGAGTTTGCTATAAACGTGAGTCCAACCACTTTCTCTCTCACTTTCTTTCACACTGAGCATTCTTCCAATGAACGTGATAATAGCCCCATGACCTTGGGCTTCCCAACCTCCCAAACTATAAGAAATACATTTCTGTTATTATAATTACAAATTATTTGATCTCTGGAAGTTTGTAATAGAATCACAAAATGGACTGTACCTTATGAAGTTTTTCTACTTAGAAATAAAATTGTAAGGTATTTCCAGAGTTCTGAGGTTTTTAACCATTAATGAAAAAATGGAGGTATAATGACAGTAAAATGTTAATTAATCTTGTCAATTATCTATGACTGATACAACAAGTTACTGTGACATGGAAATTTCATTCTTTCATTGTTCAGGAGAGTGTAAGTCAGAAACCCACATGCTAGTAGGGTCGCGCTCCCTCTGAAGGCTATGGGAAAGAATTCTTTCTTACCTCTTCCTAGCTTTTTTTGTTTGCCAGAAGTTGGCGGCATTCCTTTCCTTGAAGTTGTAGTTTTCCATTGTCTGTCTCCATCTTCACAAGGCCTTCTTTTCTCTGTGTCTATGCCTAAATTTCCCTCTTCTGATGGAGAAGTCTTTTGGTTTAAGGTTAACTCTCACACAACATGATCTCATTTTAAATTGGTTACATCTGCAAAAGCCCTATTTGCAAGAAAAGGTCACAGTTTCTAGGTGTACATGAATTTTGAGGGGACACTACTCAACACAGCACCACTACCTCATGTCAGTTTCCTTAAGATGATTTACATGCTGTTCGAAGTAACACCTGTAAGAGAGTAAGTAAAGAAGGACTGGGCAGAGAGAAGTCCCACCGAAGCTCTGTGTTTAAGACAGCCACACAGAGAAATCTCAAATTTAGACAAAGAGCCCACGCCTTTGTACTACCTCTGCTAGCCCCTTGACCAGTCTTTGGAAATGTGCTACCATCAGGAGGCAGTTTCCTTCACTGAAGTCAGTCCCTGGAGGTTTAAGTAGTGACTCATCACCAAGCACCCCTCTTAGCAGCTGAGATGATTACCTCTGACCCGAGACTGGTGTGTAAGAGACACCAAAGCATTTCTTACAGTTGATCCCTTCAGTGAGCAACTTAATTTGCTTCAACTTGTTGGAGAGCAACGCCTCCATGATTTGTTTGGCTTGGCTCTGCCTAGGAAAGTTCAAGGCCCTCACTGCTGAAGCAGCTTCCCAGGCCACAATTGTTATGCATGGCCTCACCCCATTACTATCTGTTCTAGAGTCTCCTCAGTCCAGCCAATGCCTATGCTTTTCTTGGTGGCTCACCTGGTGGAGTGATGCAAAACTTCAACTCTAAGGGCTCAAAACCCCTAGAAATCAGCCTGGGGGTAACCAAGATGCATTTAAGTAGATCGCCTGGATACCAAACATATTCCTCTCTGTTCCTATTGCGTAAGTGCATCTTTACCACTACCTGGTTACCAGGGCCAACAACCCCCAACAGGATGGTGACTTTTATTCATGCCTGCTGGTACCATATGCAGAACTCAGAGTGCCATGACTTGTAAGTCACTTCATGGGACTCAGTTACTACCTCCTAGTGGAATCATTTTCATCTGGGGAACCAGGATGCCTAACCAACACTGTCCAAATAAGGTAGCCATCATGGGGCTACTGAGTACTTGAAATGTGGTTAGTACAACTGAGGAATGGATTTTGTAGGTCTAATTTAATTTTAAACTGCCAGATATAATTGGTGCCAACTGTCTTGGACAGTGCAAGTCTAATCTCACAGAATCCAAAACTGTGGAGGTAGGAAGGAGAGAAAGTAGGTGGGGGTCAGTGCACCCTTTGGTTCCCTGCTTCCTGACCCAAAGAGGGCCATGTGACCTTGTGCTTCCCTCTTGGTGGGAAGTGTAAGATGTCCCTAACGTTTGGGGAAGGGGTTGCTGGTGAATTCAGGAGACAGACAAAAGTTAGGCAGATAGGGCATGGGTCCTGAAGAGTTAACAAAAGGTGAACTAAAAGCCTGGGATTAAGCAAGTTAACCTATCAGAGGGCCTGAATAATTAACTTAAGCAAACTGACTATCAGGGCTTAATAGAAAGCAAGGGACAAAGAACAGGTCCCTAAACAGATGGAAGAAGCCCTGGAGGAAGTGAAATACAAACACAACAGCTTGCTTTCCAGACATCAAAGGCTTTCCTACAACCAGGATCATCCCTGTGTTCTGTCACTTTCGCTTATACCAAAAGCCATAAAAAAGTCAACGTACTTAGACAACGTGCAAGTCTAATCTCACAGAATCCAAAACTGTACTTAAACATCTATGGGGCCTGCCTTACAGAATGCCTCCCTGACAAGTGGGGAGCTTTTCCTTTTATGCTTTCTAATAAAAATGAATTCGGCTATCCCCCACCACTTTCTCCTTGCTGTTTTGTCAGCTTCAATCTTTGTCACCCCAAAACAAGGACCTGAGAGCTAGAAGGAGCTGGTTACACTAGCATACCCCTGACCACCAGACCCCTGAATACTTCATTGTCATAGCAGGCTTCTGAGACTTTGAAGGGCTTATATATCACTCTCTATATCAGTCAGTGCTTACCCGAGAAACATTTAATGAAAAGATGTGCATATATAAAAATATTAACAAGGCTGGCTTACAGTGGCTTCCTGCAGAGTCAGGTGTGGAAGGGTGCAAAAGGGCTGTCTGGGTGCCGGAGATCCAAAGGATCCAGTCAAAGGCCTGGAGCTCAGTGTAGAGTCCCGCGCGGGTCCATATCAGGAGGCCAATGGGTATGTGATGGAAAGCTGAAGGCTCTGTTCTGGAGGCTAAAGAAGGGTCTATGTCAGAAGCCTGGAGTGTCCATGCTGGGGCTGTCAAATCTGGGGTGGAAGCCAGGAGACTAGGACCAAGGTGAAGGCAAAGACTGGTGCTCCTCCAAAGAAACAGAAGCCTGCCTTCCTTTTTGTTTTCACTACTAATTTCCATTGGTTTATTGACAGGAACAGTTAATGCTTAATTTAAAAAAATTTTTTTGACCAATTTTGCATGCCTACATCTGGTAACCTGAACAACCACCCTGAAGACAACAATATGCAATACAACAACCGTTGCCGACCCCCCATCATCCTGCCTTGAAACTCCGTGTCACTTTTAATGTTTTTTATTTTTATTCCCTTTAAAATAAAAATAAATAATAAAGAAATATATTTTCTTGAATTGGTGTTCCTACATAGTACTCTTGTGCTATAGTTGCAACATCTGCTGGAGAAAATCAGATCATAAAGCTGGGTGTGCTGATGCACACCTGTAATCCCAGTAGTCAGGAGGCTGAACCAGGAGAATCACTACGAGCTTGGACTACATAGTGAATCAAGGGAATCCTGAACTACATAGTGAGACCTTGTCTCAAGAAACAAAGCAGAACAAAACCAACCAAACAAACAAAAACCTGAAATAATAGTGTATTAGGGGCTGAGCTGCCCATCCCAACAGTGGGTCCCCTGATTGGTAGACAATGCAGAAGCTGACACTTCTCCATTAGTTTCAGTTGTTTGCCATGACATTGATTGTGTTTATAGGTGATACTGTGATTGAGGTGCTGGTTTGCGGGGGAAGCAGCTACTCTTAGGGACAAATACCAGCCATTCGCCCATTCCACGTTTTCATACATGAACAAGCCATATTACGTACACATTCCTACTTTTAGCACTGTTAACTTACTGATACTGTCAAAGGCAGCCCAAAGGATACAGGAGTTTCCAGGAATGTGTCCTTTGGATGCCAACACATCATCTATAGAACAGTAGCTCAATGGAAGGGAATGGCATTAAGCAAGGCCTGCACCTGTGAAGTGGAAGGCCTTAGAACACCTTCCACTGGCCCCAGGCCTAGGCCATGCAGGAAATAAAATTAGCGTCTTAAAACTATAGGCTCACTACCTAGGCATACTTGGGCCTTGAGGAACAAGGTCAACTCTCCCAAATACAGAATGGAAATTCAAGCCTTCCTTCTTCATTTCCCCTTTATACTATTCAGATGACAAGCTGCTCTAAGGTGGGTCATCTCTCTTCAGTAAATACCCTCAGCTAAACTAAGAACTATACTGGTCCAATTTATTTGGGTGTTTTTACTCAAGTTGACACAATCAGTTAACTATCGTACCCTCTGAAGTACCCACATCTTTCTAAGGCTGCTGACATCCCTAGTATACTTGGCTCATATAATTATAAACATGATATCATTGACATAGTAGAATGTCAGTCTTTATGGGTCAAGCTATAATGGGAACTCAGTCTCAGAGAAATAATCACTATATATGCTTCCTTCACCAAGAATCATGCTACACTCATCAAAACAATAGACAGTGAACTTTTCACCTCTCCCTTCCTCTCCATCCTCTCTCTCTCCTTTTGTGATAAAATTCCAAAGTGCCTGAGATGAGAAATGAGTTCTCATAGTTTTCTATATATAACCCAGTACCTAATTCTGTGCATTACCCATGACAGGCCTACAAATTAATGAAGGGACAACATGATGAAATGGAAGATGAAGTAGGAGAGAATTCCCTCCAGATATTGGACAACTTACTTTTAGAAAATTTCTATGTTTGACTTAAACTCCCTTCTGTTTCTTACTCTGCTTGTCTCTATCTGATACAGCTATAATTCATCTAAGGTTTCCAACCCATTGTTATAGACAGCTGAGTTACATAGAAATATTATAGACAGTCAGATAGGGCTGGGTCATGGAGGGAGCCAGTGCAGAAGAGGAGCTACGTTGCAACTGTGGGGGAGATAGGCACCTCCTCCGTGGGCCAGACCTCAGGAAAAAAGATAAAAGAAATACACCCACATACGTCCTAAGGATAAACAGCAGGGATTGGTATTCTAAAAAGGTATCTATCACCTTGAGAAAGAGCCACTGACACAACCTCCTACAGGAAGAGACCCATTTCTGTTTCATGCCTGTTTGCTTTTTTTTTGTTTGTTTGTTTTTCTCCGGTACCGGGAACCGAACTCACGACCTTGCGCTTGCCAGGCAGGCGCTTTTGCCGCTGAGCTAAATCCCCAGCCCCTCATGCCTGTTTGCTACATGACTTGCTTCCCTATTTGATCCCGATTTAATCAATTTTACCTGAGCAATTATGCTCATAGTCTTGTTGGTTGACCACAGTTTTGTCCCACCTCATGCCCACCTTGTGATTTCCCATTTCCTCCCACCCTGGACCTGCCTCACCTCTTGGTTTTTCTCTATAAAAATCCCTAGAAAAGGTAGATTCCTTGGCAATCCACTCTGGACCCCTTCTGACATTCTCTCGGACAGAAGTTTTCTTTCCCCCAATAAATATATTCTACTCTTAACCTCCATGGTTCCTATAATTCACTCTTTGATTTTAGAGAACATAAACTCATACTGAACATCTAGCAGGCTGAGAGTTTCTTTCCCCTATATCATTGGCAACAGAACTCTCTATGTGATGGGTTTTCCAGATGAAGCTAATGCTTGCTGCTCAGAAAGAAGGGAGGAGAGAAAAAGAGAAGATACTCCAAGGGCCAGTGGAAGTCATCTGGTGACAATTACCAGCTGTGATGTGAAGAGTAACGTCACTGTCCTATATGCATGTGTTCCCTCACTTACTTTGTCACTTTCCAGAACATGCACTAGCATAGGGCAGGTAATGCTGGCCTTAAGTCAACACTGTAGCAAATAACACCTGTGTAAGTAGGTTGAAATTCTGACCTCACTGTTATTTTAGGATGTGAACTGTACTGCATCAAGTAAGATGTAAATTTATTCAGAGGGAAGAATCAGAAGGAGAAAATTATATATCCATTTCAAACTACAAGGCTTGAGAAGAGTGTGATTTGTTTGAGTGCTATTTTTGTGTGAGGAGCGAAGGGGGAGTGTCAGCTCTGGTCTGAGTAATAAGATGAGCGCTGTCTACGCAAAGGTTGTCAGATACATTCTAGTCATTAGGTTATGGATTTTGTATAGGCTCTATCCACAGGCACAAGACTAAGTGAGAAACCAACCAACCAACCAACAAACAAAAAACAAGTGGGCTCTACGAAGACTTCACCTACAAGTCAATTTTCATAAGACATAAATGGTTTATGATTGTGATCGTAATGGTTTATGATTATGATTATGATCTTTCTCATCCCAGCACTGACCCTGTGCACCCAATCATCTCTGCTCTGCTCAGAAGCAGGGTATATGCTTCCACAAAGACACTTGCCATCTATTCCTCTACAAGAGCATGGACTAGTGATTTCCAGAGCTCAGACCCATGATCCAGACGAGCCTACAGGCTAGGCAAGAATGGTGCATGGCAGGTGGCACCAGTTCTTCCAGTACCCTTATTCTTAGATACAATCCCCCACCCTGAGATGTCAGATGTGAATCTATCACTGATATGGACAACTTTGCTTTAGCATTCGCCTTTGATCACAGAAGAGTGCAGCTCAACCTACAGACTTTCCTAAATTGTTTGTCCTACATAGACAGAGGCGCCAAAGGAAAAATTGGAAGAATAAGGTTTTCCTACAACCCTCATTATACCAGGAGAAATCCTACATTAGAAGTTCAGAGGGGTAAAATGTCTAAATTTAAAATAGTGCCACAAGGAGGAACATTCGTCCCCTTTTTCATTACTTTTGGCTTTTGCTTCTAAGTGTTCTATGTTGTTTTATCATATTTGCCCACATCAATGGTTGATTCATAGTTATCTAATTTTATGTGCTTTGTTAATTCTTCAATTATATTTAATCTCCATGTCTTTTCTCTTTTCCCAGGTATATTCCATTCTCTTTTCTTTCCTTCTCCATTTATCCTGTCTTATCTCTTCCCTCTCCTTTTTTCTTTCATGCATCTTTAGTATTAATCTGATTATTGTTAATGCCTAATTTTTCTAGCCTATTCTACATTATTGCTCTCCTCATTTTTTTATTAGTCCATGTTTACAATACATAAAATTTACATTCATCTTAAGGAGGTGCATGTACATAACACAACTTGATTCTTTTGTACCCCCTTCCCCTTCTCACCTCTCTCCTTCCCTCCCTCCTTCCCTTGCTCCCTTGCTCTCTCCATCTGTAAATCCACTTTCTCCAATTTTCTCCTCCTCCTCCTCCTTCACTATTACTATTATAATTATTATTTCATGTTTGTGACATATTATGTTTACATTCATTGTGGGTATTTGGTACATGTAAGTGAAACATCTTAAAGTTTTTATTTCCCCTTTGTCTTTCTCTTCCCCCAGTGCTAGGTCTCCTGGACTCCTTTACATTTACAAAAGATCTCTTTGTTTCTTTCTGTCCATCCTTTATTTCAATCTTTATTTGAACATTTTTCTTAAGTTAATGAAAGAGTAGAGGTCTTTTAAACAAGTTCTTAATATATGTTGCTATATGCTTGGCTTTTCAGTTGTCACTGTTACTGATAATTATTCTGTCTTCTCAAAGCATCGATGGGAATTGAAGCGAGCCCTCTGAAGAGGTTAAGTTAGACTGAGATATACCCTTACCAAGGGCACATCATAAAGAGAAAGCCACTTACTAAAAGACTTCCACACAATACTAAAAGGAATATCCATCCTAACTGATATGGAAATCTCAACACATAAATACAAGAAACAAAGAAATGGATGCACCTTGTGACCATAATGTTAAGTAAAATAAATCAGACACACAAGTTTAAATATTGCATTGGTTCTTGTATGAGAAACCCAATATATAAATAAAGAGTAAAATAAAAGATAGATACTAAGAAGTAGAATTATATAAATAATTATATAATTTTCTCAGTGAGGAAAAGGATCAAGAAATAGAGGGAGAGAGGAGGGAAAGGAGAGAAAAGGGATGAAAAAAAGAAATTGAGATGTGCTACACACATGTACCAACTCCACACAAGGAATGTAACCATTGTGTTCTACAAACATGTATTCATAAATGAACAAATCTCAATAAAATAGGAGAGACACAATGAAACAAGACAAGAAGATACCTTCAAGATTGCTAATTCCCCACTAACTGATCCCATAGGTATTGAAGTGTATGATGTGCCAAAGAGCTAAAAAAAATTGACTGTTACAGTGACCAATAAACTTAAAGGAGATATAAGAAACAGCTGAATAAATCAGTTCTTGAAATGAACAAATGAGCAATGAACTCAAAGGAGATACAAATACATATCAGAGAAAATTAGTGAAGCTAATGTAAGGTATATAGGATCAGTTCAATAAAGAGGCAGGTTATTTGGAAAAAGAACCAAAGGAAATCCTGGAAATGAAAAGTTCAATAACTTAAATTAAAAATTGAATTGAAAGTCTTACCAGTAGGCTAGATTAAGCAGAAGAAAGATGATCAAGGGTTGAATACAACTAAATATTTAGACAATAATAAAGATAAAACAGTAAGAATCTACAAGTAGAATATACAAGAGCTCTCGAATGACATTAAGTGACAAAATTTAAGACTAATAGGTTTTGAAGAGAAAAAGAAATGCAGTCTAATGGCATAGACAACCTACTCAGTGAAATTATCATAGAAAATTCCCCAAATCTGGGGCACGAGATGGCTAACTAAGAAGTATTTAGAACTGGAAGTATTTAGAACACCAGATAGATCTGACTAGAAAAGAACTCCATGACATATCAGAGACAAATTGCTAAAAGTTCAGAAGAAAGAAAGAATATTAAAAGTGGTTATACAGAGACAACAATCACCCACAATGGCAAACCATCAGCATAACTGCAGATTTGCCAACAGAAACTCTGAAGGGCAAGTGAGGGAGCTTGGAATGATGTGGTTGAAGCCCTGAAAGAAAATAACTGTCTGCCTAGACTACTGTATCATGTGAGGCTACTCTTCACAATCAAAGAATAAAGACTGTTTAAGATAAGCATAAACTAAAGTAATTCATGACTACTAAGACAACACAGAAGATACTTAAAGGAATACTAAACAGAAGATACTTAATGAACATACATGCAAAAATAATCAATTTTCACAATCCAAGTTCTGCAATGCATTGAAAAGATTATGCAGCATGATCAAGTTGCTTTCATCCTGGGGATACAAGGATGGTTCCACATGCACAAATCAATAAATATGATGCTCCATGTAAACAGAGTCAAGGATAAAAATTACACTATCATCTCAATAGATATGAAATAGCCATCAAAAAAGTTCAACATTGATTGCATGATAAAAGTTTTGAAGAAATTACATATAGAAGGATCTTATCTCAATATATCGTAGGTTATATATAACAGATTCTTAGCCTATGCCAACACAATACTAAATGGGGAATAACTGAAAATATTTTCTCTCAAATCAGGAATAAGACAAACATTACCACTGTTACTACTTCTGTATAAAATAGTCCTTAGAATTTTAGCCAGACTAATTACACAAGAGAAAGAAATAAAAAAATAATCAGGAAAGTGAGAAATCAAAATTTCTCTATTTGCAGATGATATGACCTTATACTTAGAAGGTTCTAAAAATTTCATTAGATGACCCTTAGATCTGATAAATTCAGCAAAGTGGGAGTGATATGAGACCTCCAAATGATACAGGGGAAATAGTATAACTCCCAACTTGCTAGATGTCTGATACACCAAGTTTGTGTTCCCCCAAATTGAAGAATTCTAAGGAACAATAGAAGTTAAGAGTAGGAAATTTTTATTGAGAAAGATAGCTCCTGAGAGGCAGAAGGGGACCCAAAAATGGTTTTCCACAGACACTACCTTCCAAAGGAAGTTTTGTAGAGCAGAAACATGAGGTGGGTACAAAATCACAAGGTGGGTACAATGTGGGACAAAACTATGATCAAGCAATAAGATTACAAGTATAGTCATTTAGGTAATGTCAATCCAATGGGGAATCAAGTCATGTAGCAAGTGTATGTGGAAAGAACAAGGATCTTTTTTGGAAGAGATGAGTCCGGAGGTCCTGGTCGCCCACTGGGTGACTTCTGTCTACCTAGACTTTATTGGACCAGGTGATACCAACTATAGAGTATTACTCATCCCTTGGGGAGGAATGTAGGCCTGTTGTTCCATCCTTATCTTGAGGCCTGGCCTTCAATCGATGCTGCTCCAGCCACAGTTATAATGAGGTCTCATCTGCACTGACTCCTTTGAGGGCCTGTCCCTGTCTGACTGCCTATAATATTTCTGCCTAACTTAGCTGCCTATAATAGGAGGACACAAAGTCAATACCCAAAAATCAGTAGTTTCCTATATACCAGAAATGAATCCACCAAGAAAGAAATCAGGAAATCAACTCCATTCACAATAGCTTTAAAAAATAAAATGCTGAGAGTTCAACCTAACTAAAGAAGTGAAGAACTTCTACAGTGAGATTTACAGAAAACTGAATAAAGTGACTGAAGACACTAAAGGATGGAAAGACCTCCTAGTTCACTGATTGGCAGAACTAACATTGCAAAATGGCCATGTCACTAAAAACAATCTACAGATTCAATGTAATCCCCATTAAAATACCAGTGACATCCTTCACAGAACTAGAAAAAAAACCCCTAAAATTAATATGGAAACACTAAAGATCCAGAATAGCCAAAGCATTCCTATGCACAAAAAGCAAGGCTGGAGCATCACAACACCCGATCTCAAATTATACTTACAAAGCCATGACAACAAAACAGCATGGGGGAGAAAACAACATGCGACTGGCACAAAAACAAACACATAAACCAATGGAGTAAAATAGACCTCACAGCAGCAAACCTGCACAAACATGGCCATCTAAGTGTGGACAAAGGAGCCAAAAACATATGCTGGAGAAAAGACAGCGTCTTTAACAAATGGTGCTATTAAAACTTTGGATATCCACATGTAGAAGAGTGAAGCAAGATCCCAGCCTCTCACCTGTACACAAATCAATTCAAAATAGACCATAAACTAAAGCAGAAAATCTGAAAATTTGAAAGTAAAGAAAAAAACATAGAGGAGACAGTTGAAGTCATCACATAGGCAGATACTTCCTAAACAGGAGTCTAACAGCTTGAAAAACAATAGTGAGAATGAACAAATGGGATGGCATCAAACTAAAAAGTTTCTACACAGCAAGGGAAACAACAATGAAGAGACAGCCTATAGAATGAGCAAAAATCTTCACCACCTACTCTTCTGACAGAGGATTAATATTTAGAATATAGAAAAACTAAAAGGCACTTAAAAACCAATTAACCTTATCAACTCATAGATGACTGAATTGAACAAATATTTCTCAAAAGAAGAAAACAGTGAAAAACTGTTTAACGTCTTCAGTAACAAGGGAAATCAAAATCAAAAGTACAATGACATTGCATCTCACCCCAGTTAGAATGGTTCTCATCAAATACACAAACCAAAAACCAAAAACCAAAACCAAAACCAAAAACAAAAAACAATAAATGCTGCTGAGGGTATACAAAAAAAGTAACACTTCTACTCTGCTGGTAGGAATGTAAACTAGTACTGCTACTATGGAAATCGGTGTGGAGGTTCCTCAAAAAATTAAAAATAGCAATAACATTTGATCCAGTTATATCATTTTTTGGTATATATTCAAAGGAATTAAGGTGAACATACCATAGGGATACCTACAGATTCACCTTTACTGTGGCATAATTCATAAGTTAAACTAAGAAAACAGCCTCAGTGCCCATCAACAGGTGACTAGATAAAGAAAACGTAGTATATGTACCCAATGGAGTATTATTCAGACATAAAGAAGAACTAAAACGGGACTGGGGATTTAGCTAAGTGGCCCAGCACCTGCCTGGCAAGCGCGAGGTAGTGAGTTCGATTCCTGGTACTGGAAAAAAAACAAACGAAAAAAAAGAAAAAAAAGAACTAAATCATGTCATTTGCAGGAAAAAATTAGGAAGTGGAGATAGATCATCTCAATTAACTGGAACCACTCTTAGAAATAAAAATACTGAATGTTTTCTCTCATTAGTAGAACTTAAAATGTACTAGAGAAAAAAAGAAAGACATTACAGGAAAGTAGAAAGGAGAGAAGAGGAAGAAGATTAGGGGAGGGGAAGAAATGAAGATGGAGTTGATCTGGTGTAAAATAAAGTGTTATATGCACGTATAACGATACCAAAGTGAAATCCATTTTCTGTATAACTGCTATGTACTAATAAAGGGAGTAACAAATAAATAAATAGGCTGCCATTTTCTGAGCTCTTCCTAAGAGCCAGGCAGTTGTTTAAGTATCTGCGTACGCCACAAGGTCAGATGGGAGGAAGGCAAAATCAGACTGAGCTGGAATGCTGGCCTAGGGCACGTAACTATGTCCAAAGCGTGTTTCAATGACATCATGGGCCTCTTACTCTGTTAGTCTAGACAGACAGTATCAGCTTTGTTCCTCTCCCCTCTTCCTTATCCACCCCAGTGCCCATGCAGCTCCATATGTTCAGTCACCAAGGTAGACCAATTCTAACAGAGAAAAATGTGTTTCTCTTCTGCCATGGCCTCTGCCTAAGGTCAGGCTCTCATTCTTGCCTTTTAACCAGCAGAGTTCTCCTGACCCTTCTGTTACACTGCTGATGGGGGCACTTTCTTTTTTTTTTTTTTTTTCCGGTACCAGGAATCGAACTCACAACGTTGCGCTTGCCAGGCAGGCGCTGTGCCGCTGAGCTAAATCCCCGGCCCCAAGGGGGCACTTTCTAGTGTGAAGCCCTGACAGGACCACTGCAATAGGTTCAGGGCTTTCTGCAGTTGCACGGAGGAACTCTCCAGCTCAAGACCAGCCCATAAGAGCAGCACTCTGGGCTGTGACTCTGGTCCTCCATCCAGCACCCAAAGGAACAGAATAGCAGCGGCGTTATAACTTGTTTCTTCTGGAGGGGTAAACATCCAAGAAGTGGGCAATGAAGACAAGTGGAACACTTAGAAGTGTAATCTTTGTACCTGCTTCCACCTTCTCTAGGCAAATGCCCAGTATTGTGATCCTTAAAAATAGCCTTTGCACTTCATGTAGCACTTTTCATCAGAGAATCTCACTGAAGGAGCTCAAAATAGTCTCAGCACAGACCTGATCACTAGGCATCCCTTTCCCAGAAGTTCCTAACCACATGAGAAGAAGAGCAGAGAGCCAGCCTCTGTACTTTCGTGGGGGCTTTTATTCTGCCTCTGTAGTCTCTTCTGGCCCTGTGAAATATAAAGCAGAAAAACCCAAAATGCAACACCACTGAGCATGCAGTGTGTGTGTGTGTGTGTGTGTGTGTGTGTGTGTGTGTGTGTGTCGGGGGCATAGGAAGCAGAAAAACCAATATTTAATAATGTTTCTTCTTTATGGAGGAGAATGGACAGGTGAAATGTACGGACTACTGTATTTATTGCTCGGCTACTATGAAAACGCAAATATATTTTAACATAAACTATCGTGAATTTAGTTTGGAGAAAGAGCATAGATGAAACAAAACAGTAAAGTATCTGGGCAGGGCCCTACACATGCAAAGACACTAACTAAGTAGATCATGAATACTGCATTCATGCATTAAATGCAACAACGTTTAGATGTCGGTTTTCTCAGATTCAGAGATACAGAGGGGAATCTTTTGAATAGTATGTTATCTGTAGAAGGTACTTGTATGTTTATTGTGGTCATAGTTACATAGCTTATGTGTTTACCAAAGCTCATAGAGCTGTACATTTAAAAAAAAAGGCAAGTGAACTTGAGTCTATGTAAGTAATGCCACAAAAATAAGCAGGGAAATCAGTTATTATCAGAAGATGGTTAATTGTACCCATGTGACCCCCCACCTCTGATGAGGATTCACTGTGACTCCATCACGCACCTGTAATGCACAGCATATGTACACTAACACAATCTGTTCGACGGTGCTACCAAGATCAGGACATGCAGCAGCCCTGACTCTGCCCATGTTCCCACTTTGCCGTTCCACTGCAGGTTCCGTGGCTGATGCTGCACGTGTCCACTTAGCCATGCTCTGAATGGCTACCTGCCTGCAAATGGACAAACTTCATCCACAAAAAGGTACAATAAGATAAGAAACAACTCCCCACATAGAATGTAATCATTATGTACTGCAAACATGCACTAATAATATTTAATGGAAAAAATGAAAAAGAAAAGCAGAATTAGTCAGATGGTTGTGTCTGATCCAGCCCCTATTTCTCCCTGTCCAGCAAGGTTTATCCATGTCATCCCCTTAAAAGCATAATACCACCTTCAGACAAGGAACCTCTGTGAGACTAATCCTAATTCAAGAAAACTTGGAGGACAAGAGCAGCCGGACAAGTTGGTACTGCTGGATGGCTTGCAGGGTCAAGCTACTCAGAAGTCCTGTCCCTGGGAGGGAGGAAAGATGGAGCGGTAGACGGCATGGGCTTTCTACAAGGACATGCCTTGGGGAAGCCCACTGGCTATCGAAGGTTCCCCCTACTGCCCAGATGGGGCAGCTCAGGGAGTGGACAGAGGCACCTATCAAGAGCTGCTGCTGGTCTAGGAGGTCTGAAGGCTTCAGATTCTTGGGAGGGAGCAGGAAGTGGGGATCAAGATGGTTGGGGTATGGGACCCAAGAGAAGGGTATGGTACCTAGGAGAAAAGGGATAGTTTGAGAGAAGGCTAGGAGTGACAAGGCACACAGCGTGATGTGAAGATGGGGCCTGGGGAGACGCTAGGGGGCAAGGGTGAGCACAGGTTCCTGGGGACAAACGCCCAACCTCTAAAATGCTTAGAGGTCAAGGGTGGAGGGGAGTGGAAAGTACACAGCTGGGTTCTGCAGAAGGGGCACGGAGTCAGAAGAGCCCTCAGGGTCATGATGTATTTTAGGGCCAATGGGGAGATTCCTGGGAATAACTCAAGAGTAGGAGAGGGCCCTGGGACCAGGGAAGCGGAGAGAAAACCCAAGAAAGGGCTTCGCATCAGGAGAATGGTAGGGTCTCAGGAAGAGTGCAAGATCTTGGGAGCAGGCTTGGGATCCAGAGAAGGCCTGGGGATCCGGGGGTGGCAGGAGATCTAGGAGAGAGATGACGAGTGCAAGGGAAGGGCACAGAGTGAAGGAAGGTGTGGGAGAACCGGGCTAGCGCGTCTGGGATTGGAGTGAATGAGGTGTGAAGCTGGGCTCCGGACTGGGACAGGGGTTTGGAATCTGGGGAGGAGCGCGGAGTCCAGGGCAGAAGCGCAGGGTCCAGAGAAGTGCAGGGTCCAAGAAGAAGCAGGTGTCCTAAAGGGGCATGCACAATGTGTGAGGGGCAACCTGGGAGAGAGGTGTGCAGGGTACAGGGGAGCACGGGGTCCTCAGAAGGAACTGGGTTCCGGAGGAGCACTGGGTCCTGGGTTTGGGGAACGGGTGGGGCTCAAGGCGGCTGTGGTTGTGCTCTGTCTGCATCAGATGTAGTCGTAGCCCTCTTCCTGGCAAACGTACCGCAGGATCACGGAAAGAATGAGCAGGATAGCGAAAAGGAACAGAGCCCCAAAGATGGCCTTAGACACGGGCAATCAGCGCTTGCATGGTTCTGCCACAACGGCGCCCTGGGGACCTGGAGGAGCGCAGCGTGGTGCAGGCAGCCACCTGCACTTGTGGAACCCAGCTCAGGTAGGGAGGAAGCAGCCCCCAGGTTTCCAGGCGGCGCTTGCATACTGCCTGGAGAGCGTCGAACCCAGGGCTTACCCAGGGCTGGTGGAGGCAGGAGTTCTGCTACTTCTCCTTAGGTTGCAGCCGGGGGCTCTGCTCTTGGTCAGTTGGAATCAAAGGAGGTTAGGGCTGACAAGGAACTGTCAGCTGGTGGCAGGGCACCTCCAGGGCAGAGGAGGGGATGTGGTTGAAGACCCCAGGATGAGGAGAGGTGGGAGGTCCCTGCCCTTCCCCCACATTTACCCAAGACATCTCTTACTCTTCTCCCAGGTGCCTTTTCAGTAAGCTCGCCTCTCTTCTATACTACCCCATGCCTGACATTACACACAGGCATTAGCCTGCACGCAGTTTGTTACTTTCCTTTAATTGATATTTAGGAAGGGAGGAGCCAAAAGTAGCAGGAGCTCCCACCAGGCCCTCTGGATCCAATCTTATGCTTTCTTAATGGTCACCTGGGCACATCTAGCCTTTGCCTAGAGGAAGCCCTAGCCCTGCTCTGGCTCTTTTTTTCCTGGACTTCCTGCCCTTCTCCTCTGGGAGGATGCAAAGTTGCAGAGGTGAGGATAAGTTCCCATTGCACTTCTTACATCTCACCTGTGCTGCAACGGTGCTCCCAGGCCAGCGGCATCCAACACTGCCTGGGGTGGTTTGGGAAGCAGTATCTCACCCCTACGGAGCCCTAGGGAGTCCGAATCTTCTTGTTACCAAGACCCTAGCGGCAACCTGTGCAAGTTCTTGTGCCTCTGCCTCAGGGAGTCTGCAGCTCACTGAATCTAAGGTGGTGCGTTAGAAGTCAAGTGGAACCAGGCAGGATTTTCTTAGTGAATCCCTTTACAAGCCCCCACTACTGAGTACACAACACACAGAAAGAGCTCCTTTTGGTTCCTTGTGGGCACTATTTCCTTCAGTCCTAAGAAGAAATCTTTTCATCATTCCATAACAAAGGCCATGAAGAGAAGTTGTGCTTCCTGGCTTGAAGGAAAAAGAAAAAAATACATATATTTTTTTCCCACTGAAAGCTTGTTCTTGAATTTCTTCTGCTTTCAAGGTATTTTCTCAAGTGGAGGCAGGCAAACAAATAAATCGTGATTTCTCCACTCCTGTGGTCCAGCTTATTCTAGTGGGAGGGAGAAGTGGCATTTTACAGATGACCGTGTTGGAAAATACAGTTGTCAGTTATGAATGTATGTGCTGCATAGAGCAAATCACCTTCCTCCACTAGCCCTCCCCGTAAGTTTTGCCACCACTGTTATGAGACACTGCTACAGGAAAGGCTAAGGTCACTTCCACTTTAAGGGGTGTTGCATGCAATTCCAAAATTCTAAATGTGAATATCTCTCAAAAAGTTTATCTCAGCTAAAGCAAGGAGGCTTTGTCCTCTGTCTCTGATACCAACTTTCTTCTTTTCTAACCTCTTTTTCTGAGTTTGTTTACCTTTATTTTATATATTAAATCTTTTCCAACTGTGATAGCAACTTCCTTTCCCCAAAATTAGATTAGGTCAGTGATATAATCCAATTTGTCAAATATTAAGCACCTATAGTACTGTATACAGGATTTCCTGAGGGTGTAGGAGGAAGGCAGCAATTTGCAAGACAGAATCTAGGGCTAGACCAGTAAACTCTACTGAGGTGTGGTATCTTCTGTGCTCAGATTCACGTGAAGTATTCAAACAAGAGATTAAAGGGAGGGAATGGTTTTCAATGGTAGAGTGAGAGAATACTTGAAGTAGGGATTCTCAGTCCAGGTGGAATGTGCCGGTTAATCTTAATGGTTCATTCGACTGGATTACAAGACTCCTGAGAACTTTATACTCATCAGTGGATTAATCCACCAATATTCGTAGGTGAATGTACTGTTAGGGGGTAGGACACAGTTGGAGGTGGGTCACTAGGGCTGTGCCATTGGAGGCTCCATTCCTGTTTGCACTGTTCTCTTTCTGATTCCCAGGTGCCGTGATTTGATCTACCACCCCATGTCAGTCAACCATGGACCGACCCCTCTGAAAGCATGAACCAAATAAACCGTTTCCTGCTTTTAGGGGGTGTGTGTCAGGCATATCGGTCACAGTGCTGTACGACAGTACGTGGGGGAAACTTCAGAGCAAAGACAGAGAAGTGTGAAGACAGTCTTATTTGAGAAGTCCTAGTAGGGGCAGTCTGTGGCCCACACATAAAATGCAGGAGTGCAGCGTACGCGAAAGGATCTTGAGTGCAGATGCCAGCAGGGACCAGGCAGGGGGTAAAATGAATGAAGCTACTGCACCGTGGGAGAAGTATTGAGCCGGAATAGAGGCCATATATTATCAGCGTTTCCAACATTTAAAAAAAGATTAAGTTATAAATGTGTGTTTTGATGTGATATTGCCTGAGTTTTAAGTGCTTGTGACCACTGTGAAAATGATGAAAGCACCCAATCCTTCTCTTCTCGCACAGGGACACACTCCTCCCTTGTCTTCTCACACAGGACTTCCTCTGCTGTTCCTCGTCCTCTGCACTCCCAGGACCATGCACAGTCAGGCAGATGTGGTATCTGAACCCACCAGTTGGCAGACGGGGGTGAGTGAAAGGAGAACGTGGGGGAGAATGACCCCTTACCGCCTCGCATTTTGGAGTTCTGGAAAAGTTCATGTAGTCTTTAAGCCTGGGGACAAGAGGACTCAGGATGGTTCGGACAACCAAGGTTACTTGCTCTTTAGATTGGCCAGGGACAAGTTATTGGCAGTTGCTTTATATTTCTCCCAATCATAAATACTATTCATAAAACCAAGGTGAACACTTTATTTAACAGTTTTATGGACATATATTTTACGTGCCTGTGCCTTTACTTTCAATTTATTCAACTGTGTAATTCAATGCATTTTATTTTTTTTTTCTCTTTTTTTTTCTTTTTTGGTTTTTCTCCAGTACCGGGAACCGAACTCACGACCTTGCGCTTGCCAGGCAGGCACTTTTGCCGCTGAGCTAAACCCCCAGCCCCTTTCAATGCATTTTAGCTTTAAGTATAATGGTTAGGGGCTGGGGATTTAGCTCAGTGGCAAAAGCGCCTGCCTGGCAAGCGCAAGGTCGTGAGTTCGGTTCCCGGTACCGGAGAAAAACCAAAAAAAAAAAAAAAAAAAAAAAAAAAGTATAATGGTTATTGCCGATTTTTAGTAGATGTCCTTTGTCAGATTGAGGAGTTTCTTTCTACTTCTAGTTTGTTGATTTATTTTTAAATCATAAAATGGCATTATAGCCAGGAATTGTGGTGCATGTCTATAGTCCCAGCATCATGGGAAGCTGAGGCAAGAGGATTTCAAGTTTGAGACCAGACTAGGTAATTTAGAAAATTAGAAAGACCCTGTTACAAAATTTTGAAAAAGAACATTGGGGATGTAACTTAGTGCAGAGACCCTGGTTTTAATCCTCAGTAGCATACATAAATAAAGAAATGGTGTTGTATTTCTGTGTCTACCAAGATGATACTATGATGTTGTCTTTTAGTCTATCAATATATCATAACACATTGATCTTCAGCTGTTAAAACAGCCTTGCATTCATTCCTGGGATAAATTCCACTTGGCCATGGTATATAATTCTTGATTTAGTGTTTGATTCAGTTGGTTAGCATCTATTTTCTTGAAGGACATTGATGGTAGCAATGCATTGGTCTGGTTTTGGTGTGTAAAAGTGGCCACATAGAGCTCTGGTCACGTCTAGATTCCCCAATGTACATGGGAACTTTCCAAAGCTTGTATTCCCCAATATCTCCTTCCTCTGCCTCTTCATCCCTAGGCTTTCTACTTAATCTGGAGAAAAGGTTGGTAGGTGACTAAGTAAAAATACCACAATGTTCTCTTACCAAATTTTAGCATTTTCATTCTTCATCATTGTAGTTTTAGTCATGAGGTCTCTTTCTGGAGAATGGCCATAAATTCTAACTCTCCTCTGATGGGGCTCCAGGAGATTTGGTCATGGATGTTTACAATATTCCTTTCACAGGATACATCTTTATCCCGGCTGACGGTGTAATGCCTAAGTGCCTAAATGTGACCTTTTGTCCCTCTCAGAACAAAACTTAGCTCTTGAAGCATGCATTCCATGGGGTAGCGCTATGGCTGGGAGGTGGGTACTGTGGCTTGCATGCAGGCATCATGAGGGGCTATATCTGTATGTGACAGAAGGAAGTGGCCACCAGGAAGTGGCTCTGTAAGGCAGATATCTGGCCACACTGAGGAACTAGGAGGCGGTGAAGACCTGGAAGCTGTTTCAAAGGTGATTAAGTCCTCTTTCTCTTATGGGAAAGTTGATCCATATTCAGAATAAACACTAGGGCAAAATAAATTTTAGGAATTTGCTCCATTACTTAGGCATTTCCTTGTTTTTAGTTTGTTTTGTTTTTGTTTTTAGATCCAAGAGTTCGAAAAGATGATTAAACATTTTTTTTGAAACTTATTGCTTTACTACAGGGTTAAACAGAGAAAATGAACTTACACTTATTCAACAAAGATGAATCTTAGGGGCTGGGGATTTAGCTCAGTGGCACAGCGCCTGCCTAGCAAGCGTGAGGTTGTGAGTTCAACTTCCGGTCCTGGAAAAAACAAAAAAAAAGATGAATCTTAGAAAATGTTGAATAAATGAGTCAGAAGAATATTTGTAGTTAATTATTAATATATATTAACATACATTAAAATATAATTTAGGGAGAATGGATTATGTTAGGAGGCAAAAATTAAGTCAAAGAAATTAATGAAACAAAATTAAAGATGGTAGTTACTTCTGAGGGAGTCATCTTATATTTGGTGCTGGATTCAGCTGGTAATGGTAGGTAATGGTAGGTGGGCAGTAGTATTAGTAGTGGTATGGTAATATTGTAGTTAGTGTTGGTGAGTCCAAGGGTGTTTTTCATTTTATTATGCTTCATAACTTACATATATCCTTTTGAATATATCACCTATTACATAGTACACATGTAAAGAACATAGGTTATCAGATTTGGCAGACAGGAAGCATGAGGATTTTATACATGTGAACATATTAAATAACAATCTTCCAGTTCCAAAGCAGATTTAAAGCCTAGAAGAAAAGAACAGAATAGAGTGATGATGTTAAAGTAGTTTAGGACATTGATGATGCTTAGAGTTAATCATTTCTGTTCACTAAACCAGAGTCTGAATGATGGAGATTTCAGAACCAGGCAGTACTGGAGATATATGTAAATATATTGGTACCAGGAATCGAACTCAGGACCTCACACTTGCCAGGCAGGTGCTTGTGCCACTGAGCTATAACCCCAGCAGCATTGGATACATAAACAAGGTTTTGAACTTAGAAAATTATTTGTGTGCAATGTGCATACATAATGCCACATCGTTGACCCTGATGATGCAGTGTGCATACATAGTGCCACATCGTTGACCCTGATGTAAGGGGAGCTGCAGAATGTGGTGAGCTCAGGCCACAGGAAACCAGAAAGATCTTAAAGATTGAGGTAAGGCAAATAACCAGGTCCTTAGGGTCCACGCTGGGAGATGGGTCCCAGGACAGGTATGAGTCAATGTGGTTTTGCATGGAGAACAGGAAAAAACACATGATCTAAAGGGAAAATGTAGGTTGTGTTTGATAAAGAGGACAAATATAGTGGCGAATAGCATTATCAAGCATCAAGCCCGAGAAGTGAGAAATGATTTCAAAATAGTAAAGAGAGGCTGTGAGATGAAACTTCTGGTGTACTCTCTCCTCCAGTCAGGGCTTATTTAAGATGGGCAGAGCTGAGCTTCGGGAGAGACCTCAGCAACTCCTAATTGATGGGACTGGGATGGGGGACAAGGCTTGGTGGTCCAAATAGTGTTTGGAGAAGGGGAACAGGAGACTTTACTCAGCAGTAGTTTCCGTGATTCATTCCATTCTGTCCCTGACTGGACAAGACTTCTGCACTTAGCGTACCCTGCTTCAAGTGTCAGGCTCTTTCTATGGCTGTTATTCATAACGGATCTCTACCTGCCTTCTTTCTCTTCTTTTCCCCTCCCCTTGCCTCTCCTTTTCTCCTCTCTCTGTTTAGAAAACAACACACCAAATAGGTGAATAGATAAGAGGGGCCTATGAGGGTAGAGTAAGAGTTTAGAAATATTCCTAATTTTTGTCCCCTGTGAAGTCCTATAGCTGAAGCCTGTATGGAAGGGCTATGGCTGTCACAGTGATGTATTGGTCAAAGGAGGCCTCAAGAGCCCAAGATGTGATGCTAAAGATAGGAACCATGTATTGCTCAAGGTGGAGATTGTCTGAAGACTCACTCAAATCAAACCTCAGTCTCCAGGGCAAAGAAATAACACAAGCTGGTATTTGGTGCGCTGACACTGAGTAATCTAAATGTTCAAAGAAACCTATAAAGCCACAAGAGCTACCCTGTGGGGTTGAAGCATAAACTGTTCTTGTTCTTAAATTTGTTCATACTGCAACTCATTGAAATATATTTAGCAAAGCTTGCAAATATACATGCACCACAACAGCAGAAGTAACTACTGATTTTTAAAGGTATAATTATACTTTTCTGAATACAAACTAAAACATTTTATGCACTCACTTAATTTACACTTGGAAAAAAATCCCAAAATATGAGGAGTCACAGGCAATGGTAGAAATGTTAACTATCTCATCAAGATATTTGTGAGGCAATTTTCTTGCATGTACTTCAAAAATGGTTTTTCTCTGCCCAACTGCATTTTCAGGTCCACATCAACCCTACTGTCAGCAATGACCCCTAGCCTGGAGTTTATAAAATACTTACTTTCCAGAAGAATGCTCAAAGAAGTCCACAGACAAATTAAATTTGAAAAATTAGTTCAGGGTAATGTTCCTTTTCATTAGATTCTGGAGTAGTAAGTAGATTCTAAAGCTGCTATGTCATTAGAAAGACAACCCTGTGAAAGGGGAAGTCCCGAGGGGCTACTTCCCATCAGTTTTGTATTTTGTTTTTGTACAGGGAATCGAACTCACAACCTCGCACTTGCCAGGCAGGTGCTGTGCCACTGAACTATACTCCCGGCTTCCCCCCGCATCAGTTCCATTACAAGCATTGCAGAAGACAGCTATTATGCTCATGCGGTGTCTCTTTCTTCCCCAGACTGCCACTTTGCCAAGGCTGCACTGCCTGGCTCTCTTAGCCCTGAGAAAAAAGAATCACGGAACTTCTGTCTTGCTTGTTCCATGATGATGTTTCTCTGTCCTTGATCTGCTCTCCTCATACAGCAGCTTGCACGATACTCCTACAGTGACCTACAGATGCCAAGGCGCTACCAAGAACCCTCTACAGAGACATGAGAACACACCTTCCATTCACCACATTAAGAGTGGAAGCTAAACCTTCCAATCTACTGGTTGAGGTTCTATGGTTATTTAGGAGGAAATATTTATAGATTGTACTTTAAATATTAAACAGTGAAACTGTGGGGAACTACACTGCTAAAACTAGCATATAAATATAGTGGCTTCTTTCATAATCACAAAATTGAAACAATGAAATGTATTTCACTGGTGAATCATTAAAGAAATTATGGTAGAAACATACATTGGACTACTACACACCAATAAAAATGCAGACATTACAAGCTACAAAAAGACATGAAGCAGTCTTAAAGGCAGAATGCCAACTGAAAGAAGTCAGTCTGACAAAGCTAAATACCATGTTGTATGAATCTATTTATATGACATTCTAAAAAAGATAAAATTATAGAAATGGAAAATATATCAGTGGTTGCCAAAGGATGTATAGGACACATGATAAGAAATGCCTAGAAGAGACTCCCGGCCTCAGGGTTTCCCGGAAGGAGGGCTTCCGG
>NW_004955498.1:5616503-5619110 GCF_000276665.1 Chinchilla lanigera | reverse complement strand
GTAAAACGATAACCATTGATAATTTCCTACCATTTTGTCTGTAATTTGCTAAGTCCCCCCTATTATTATGTTATCCTTCTTTTATTCTTTAAAATAAAAAAAAAAAGAAATGCCTAGAAGATTACTAAAACCTGCTCCTGAGTGTGTCTGGGTAGACCATGGTAGCGTGACCTTGAGTATTATATCTGGGTCCTGGTCCCTTCCTCCCTGGCACTGTTCCCCTGCTCTGCTTCCCAGCCACCATGAACTGAGCGGCTTTGCTCTTCCAAGACACTCCTTCTTGCTCTTCCTGCCTTGGGGCCATTTGATTAGAGACTCAGTACGTGAGCCAACAAACCCTTTGCTCCCTTTAGTTATGAATGTGAGGTATTATATTCAGCAGCGGGAAAGGTTACTATTACAGTAGCCCTACTGAACTCAGACAATAGCAGTCTGCATTTGTCAAAACTCATACAACTTTACAGCACAAAGAGTGAGCCTTGATGCATTCAATTTAAAATGATATATAAGATGTGGGCAACCACAGCACAGAATATAGAATGTCAGAAAAAAGAAAAAAAAACACTTAACTGTATTACACATCTTTTCACAATGTCAGGGAAGCATATGGGATGAGATTCTTGATCTCAATAACAGGGGAAATGAGTGGCGCCTGTGGGACTCCAGATCAATGATACAACAAATAAATGCTGCACTCCAATTGAAAAACATGTGTCCTGTAAGGGTATAGGAGTAGGTTCCACAAACCGAACCTTCTATTCTTGAAAACTGAAAGAGGACAATTAATTACATGGAGAATGGAGGGCAGGTGGGGTCCAGGATTCTCACTGATGGACTGGGAGGCCATAGCTAATCTAGAGGAGGTGGCCAGAATGATCTTTGTAGAAACAGCTTACAGCTGGAGACATCAGTACAAGGTCATGTTCAATTAACTTAATATAGAAACAGAAGTTTACATATGTAAATGGTTATAGATTTGTGTATATGCACATGTTGTGTACACATGTTTACTCATTGTGGAATCAGTAGAGAAGGCTCATACCTGCCATTGCCCCGGTAGCAATGAGCACGGTTATTAACCCAATGTAGAATGCTGCAACCTTTTGGAAATGAAGGAACCGGAAGTTCTTGAAGAAATGGCTACATTTAGGACGAGAGAAGGCTATGTATACAAGATGAATCTGGAATAGCACCATGTAGCCTTAGAAGCTAAGGGGCAAAGAATATGTTAAAAGACACCTCCATGGTGCCTACAACAATGTTCAGAGTATGAAAAACCGGACAGAATTCAAGGTTTGAGTTTTTAAAAAAATGATTGAAAGGAAAAAGAGATGGTGAGGAGGAAATCTGCAGATGAAGATTTACAGGACATAATAAAAATTATGACTATGTGGGTCATATTTGCATATGCATTCAAAGAAGCTACTTCAAAAAAGTATAAGTTTATTGGAAAAGTATTTCAAATAGTTGGATATTTAATGATCATTTCTGCACTTTTTTAGAAATGATAACAATACTGGGCTTATTTTTTAAAAAGTCCTTAACTTTGAGAAATGTATGCTGAAAAATTGAGAAATGAAATAGTGGGATGCTTTTGATTTTCCCTGCATTCTTCCAGTGGCTGTGATGTAAGTAGGTGGGAAGACTCCATGAAACCAGATTTGAGGGGCTGGGGATTTAGCTCAGTGGCACAGCGCCTGCCTGGAAAGCACAAGGTCTTGAGTTCAATTTCCAGTACCGGAAAGAAACCAAAAAAAATCCCCAAACAAACAAACAAACAAAAAACCAGATTTGCATATGCAAATATATTTTAGATATATACACATAAAATATTCATTCTGCATATATAATATGTGCATGAGTACACAAAGACATGATTGTGTACCTATACATAAGTATAGTGAACATAGACCCTTTACACAGCATGTCTATTGATATAAAGTCCACATATACATTTGGTAGAGTTGTAAAATAGCTTCTTGTTCTTAAGTGAGCATTGAAAGGTGATAATGATGCTCTGGACTATGAAAGGTTACATCGCTTCACAGAAGCAGGACTTACCCAAGCCCTTGCTGCTGCTCACTCTCTTCCCACTCAACATCAATCTTTTAGAAGGAAAGGTGGGGAGGTCTGCCTCTGGCTGGTGATGAGACCTCCTAGGAGGGCTTGGTTGTCCTTGAGGAGGTCACCACGGAGTTTGGTGTGACAGGACACACTCAGATAAGCAGGAATGGTTGTCCTGCTGGGCCGTTGGTGACCTCCTGGGCAAGACGAGTTGTGAAGTCATCCCCAAGCGCTGAGCCTCTCTGTGCTGCCCTGGGGCACCATGATCAAGGGGTGCTGCTGGGCACTTGCACCCATGGGTATGTGAACGTGAGACTCAGCCACACTGAGAGTGGATAGATGGGAGGAGTAGAACCTGAGAAGCCGGAACCCCAGTTTCCTAAAGCCACCTTTTCCTCTAGAATCTAGAGCACCTGTGATGGACACACAGGCCCACTTGCTCCAGCAGAAAATGAGCCGCCTTCAGCAGGTGCTTCCTGTGCCCAGATGTACAGGTGACAGGAGCACAGCTGGCCTTCCTGCTGCTGCTTGAAGTAATGGCCC
>NW_004955498.1:5614382-5615992 GCF_000276665.1 Chinchilla lanigera | reverse complement strand
AAGACTCATGGTGGCTTTACCACTGGGCTCTGGGGCCAGCTCAGGAGGAAGTCCCAGGGTCCCTCATGGGATCACATTCAGCTAGGGTCAGGGTGAGCTCTGGCAGGGTTCAGAGCCTTGCTGGTACCTGTTTCCCTTGGCGTGGTGGTGACGTAACTATGAGTTATGACCAGGAAAGTTTTAAGACTCTTTCTACCCGTCTGGAGCACAGAAGATCACAGGTGTTGTTAGGTCACCATGTGGACAGGTCCTGGCAGGCAGGGATGCATGTCGTGTGTGCACGTGACTCCACTGTGCTTTGCAGTGCGATGCAGGTACTTATGTGGGCCCTGTCCTGGCGGCTTAGTGGGTCTGTGCTACACTGAAGGCACTGGAGGTGACGTGTGTACGTAAGCTGGACGTGGTCCTGAGCCCAGGTGAGGAAGAGCCTCTGAAGTCTGACTTGCCCCTGGACTCTATTGTGTGCCCCCCATGCAGGTCACAACTGTAAAAACTCCAAGTCTCTTACAGTCCCAGTCTCACCAGCCAATCCCCATGGCCCTGGCCTTGTGCATTCATCTCCCAGCCTGCTATTCCTTGCCATTCCTCAGGGGGAAAACACTTGTCCTCCATGGGCGAGTTTTGAGAATTTGAAAGCAAATGTGCCTGTCCTTTTGGGGACTGTGACCTTTTCCACAATGGTTCCCAACACCAGGAGCTTCTGCTGCACAGGTTGTAGGTGGTCAGTTGTCACAGTCAACTCTTGGGCTCCTCGTCACGGGGTTCCTCTTCCTTCTAAGCTGTGAATCTCAGGTATGGTTTTACTGTGATCCCTCACCTCCTTGACAGGATGAAGAGAAGAGTAGCTGATAAATCCTCTCTGAGACAGGTGGGGAGTGAGCTGCAAGAATCCACCATAGCAACCAGCGGGACCCTTGTGTGCC
This sequence comes from Chinchilla lanigera, assembly GCF_000276665.1. Classification (NCBI taxonomy): domain Eukaryota; kingdom Metazoa; phylum Chordata; class Mammalia; order Rodentia; family Chinchillidae; genus Chinchilla; species Chinchilla lanigera. The sequence continues at coordinate 5,615,069 of NW_004955498.1, read as the reverse complement.
AAGACTATGTGGGACACCAGTGTAAATGCAGCGTTTGGACTGGACATGTGCTGCTCTGCAAAAATAAACATGATAAGTGCAGCATTTCCTCCTTTCCACCCCAGGTTATCTCCGGCTTGTGTGGTACAAACTTTAGCACCACACCATTCCCTGGGATAAATCGGGGACCAAGCAAATACTCCAGCAGCTTATTGCTTGAATGAATTCCCCCAGATGTCCTCTCTTCCTTCTCCTGAATGTCATTTTTGTAAAAGCAGACAAGAGCAGAGAAACTGAAATCAAAGCAGATTTGAGAGGAGTTTGAGAATACTTGAGCCATCGTAACATAAGGGGATGTTCCAGAGGGGCGAGACATAGGACCTTACAAAAGGCAACAACCATGGGGCTTGCAGATGAGATTTTGAAATACTAATGTAACCCAAGGTGAGTAATAACAAGGGTGACCTTGCTGCGGGACTGATAGTGCTGGGCAGATGTTCTTGCAAAGCAATGCAGTGTGCCATCAAAATATGGTGAATCTTTCAATTGAAAAGAAGTATTACAGTGAAAGACACATTGTCATTAACCTCCCTCAAACAAATCTTTCTTGCTTCTAATACAGTAATCCCATTATTCTCCTCATTCTCTGAAGCAGCCCTGTGTGTCCTCCTTCATCAGGATCTTCAGTTGTGCTCTCCGGGCTGCCTT
>NW_004955498.1:5607398-5613702 GCF_000276665.1 Chinchilla lanigera | reverse complement strand
AAAACAAATGCGTACATCATTTTGGCTTGCAGTGTAGCTCAGTGGGTAGAGCTCTAACCTGGCATGCATGATTGAAGCCCTGGGTGTGAATCCCAGTCCTGAAGAAGAAATGAATATATCACAAAACGTTGGGACAAAGAGAAAGCACTCAGAAGTTAGTGTGAAGACTACAGTGAAGAAAATGATGTCAGGCAGTAATGTGGTCTTTAAGATGTAGGGACCAGAACAAGAGGAAACCAACCCAAAATAAGCACGAGGAAGGGGAGCTCAATAAAAGTGCAGGTGGAAAGAATAAAATAGAGGATAAAACTGAGCAGTGAAAACTGACTCAAGGAAAAGTTTGTGCTTTGGAAAAATCACTGAATTTGATACATCTTGGTGAGAATAGGCATGACAAAAGAGACAAGCTCAAAGTTACCAAATCACTCTGAAAAGCTATATACTATGAGATTGCAGGCCTGTCACTCTGGAGAAGGTAAAATAATATAGATAAAAAAGATCACCAACTGCCTTTTATTCCTGGAAGGGAAAATTAAGAAAGGTAGAGGAGGGCAGGGGAACTGTGTAGAGCAGTGAATCTATTCTACCTGTCACTGCGGGTCTTTCACCTTATGCATGTGTCAGAACCCGCTGATCCTGAAATGAAGTAAGCATGGGTGTTTCAAAGCTTAAAAATGCTGGCATAAGCTCCAAGGATGATTTTAGAATCACTGTGTGGGGCCATGCTGCAGTTCCTAGTTGTGGCAAAGAAAACATTGAATGTGGTTGCTGCACACCCACCAACCATGAAGCTGGGGATGATGCAAGTCATTACCTGGGCATTCGGTGCGTTCTCCTGGAGGACTCTCCCGCTCAGAGCTTGCAGGAGGGATTGGATGCAGGCAGGTGGGCCTGCAGCAGCTTATGGGTCCCTCCGGGGCCAAGGACCACAGCTAAATGTACAAATCTCTGTCCTATTTGACAAGCGCTGAGCATTGGATCATCCATTGCTAGAATAAGTTATAGCATGTCTGTGCAGCTCCAGGACTGCACGTGAACCCACGTGATAACAGAGTTTCAGGGGATATGTGTTGGGCATATATTTAAAAACCACGTCTGATTAACTCCTTCATGTGCAGTAGGAACTTTACATGAAGTTGATATTGGCTATAAACTCACACCAATGCTTCATAGCTAACAGTTTACCTTGGGCCTCAAAGAAGACTTGGACTTTGAATTTTGAAGAGTGCTGGAATTTTTCAGACTTTGTAGAACAGATTAAAGGGCTGGGGATATAACTTAGAGGTACAAGTGCCTGCTTGTGGAAGAGATTACTACAGTTCCCATTGTATGAGGGATATGAAGTTGTTATTGTATTGAGAAGTTAAGGAGACATGTTTGAATGTGAAGTTGACAGGGGTGAATTTTGAGTGTCGGTCCCGATAAGTCAAATGCAGTATCTCAGGAAACACATGCAAGGTTCGGAAAGCATGCTCTTGACTGACTTTGTGGGTCGTGGAGGTGGGACCTTAAGTAGCACATAAGATCCCTGGCCCCTTTCTCTCTGGCACAGTTTTCCTTCTCTAATTTCCAACAACCATGAACTGAGCAGCTTTGCTCCTTCATGTTCTTTTCCCATGATTCTTCTATCTTGGAAGCAACTGATTATAGACTGAAGACATGATCCTGTTAACTCCTTGCTCCTTTCAATTGCAGGTGCCTGCTACTGTGTCCAGCAGCAGAAAGGTGAGTGGAAGAGCGGATTCACTGGACTCAGAGGACAGCACTATGCATTTTTCAAATCTTAGACAACTTTACAGCAAAAAGAGTGAATCTAACTATATGAGAATTTAATATTTATGAGGTGGACAACCCGAGCATAGAATGCAGGATGCTACCCAAAACAAACTCTAAGTGTATAATAAGCCTATTTACACTGTCAGTGAAACACATACTGGCAAATTACTGCCCTCAGTAATGCTGGAAATTGGTGACATTGGTGAGAGCAAAAGTCATGGTACTGCACTCTAAGCACTGTAAAATTTTCCCATCTGCACTCAGCGATAGAGGTTCTTCCCATGGGGTTGCAGGAGTAGGTTCAGCAAATGTGAATCGGCTCTTCCTGTAGAGTGGGAATGAACTATTAACTTCATGTAGGGTACATGGCGGGTGGGATCCAGGATTCTCACTGATGGCGTAGGAGGCCATAGGTAAAGCAGAAGAGGCAGCGAGAATCATTTTGTTGGAAATTCTTTCCAGTTGGAGATATTAGTATAAGAGCATGCAAATTTAAATACAGAATCAGAAATTCACATGTATGACTGGTTATGGATGTCTGTATATGTCAACAGAGTATATACATGTGTATTCATTGTGCAGTTAGCAGAGAAAGCCGGTATCTGACAACTTCCCAGTTGCAATGAGTACCCATAATACGCAGATGTTGATGTCTAGAACCATTTCTAATAAAAGGGACCAGTGTTCCTTGGAAAAATGACTGAATTCAGGGCTGGGGAAACCCATGTATAATAAAAAGGTGAAGCACTACATATTCCTAGAAACTAAAGAGTGAAAATATGTTAAAAGACACAACAGTGTTGCACTTGGCATAATCCAGCATGTGAGCAACTGGAAAAAAATGGTTTGTTCTTTTCATCAACTAAAAACCATTGCAAAAAAAAGAGATAGAGGGAAAAATCTGTAGAATAATGAAGATTTATGGGGCAAAATAAACATTACAATATAAACCATATTTGGATATACATTGAAAAAAACTACTTTGAAAAGTCTAAGTGCATCAAGAATTACTGAGCATAGATATTGATGAGTTACATACTTTTAGAAATCATAACTATTGTCTTTATTTTTTAAATGTCCTTATCTATAAGAAATGTGCATTGAAATAGTGAGAGAAGAAAGAGTGTGGTGCTTCTGATCTGCTTTTCATTCTTCCAATGAATTCAATGCATGTGGGTGGGGGAACTCACTGGAACCAGATTTGCTGTATAGCAAAAGATGTGTAGTGCATCCACCATACTATCCTATGTATTATATGTTTCGGGCTTTCTGTAATAAAAAGCTTCCATGACAATAGCATCCATTGTGGGTGGAGTCCTAAGAGACCCCGATCACATTTTAGTAACAAAATTAGTAAATGGCCAAACTGTTCCAAACAGACTGTGGGTGAGTCCTAAGAGACCCCGATCACATTCTAGTAACAAAATTAGTAAATGTCCAAACTGTTCCAAACAGACTGAGAAAACATGAATTCCAGTGCAGGAAGTAAAAGTCCTCAGTGCTCAAGCCACACTCAGATGTTTCAGGACAAGGGAGTTTTGCAGTCCAGTTCCTCCAGTGCCATCGGCAAGCTAATCCCTGTCAGAAGTGTGGAAGCCACAGCCCACAGAAATGGTGCTTGTTCAGTACCTGCTTCCAGGCTCGCTCTCTTGGATTCATAAACCAGATGAGCACGCTCCTGGGTAAGAAAAGTCTAGGCTAACACTCTGAGAGGTACAAAGGTCGTAGATAAATAAGTAGCATCTCTAGCATAGAAGGAAACTAAATAAAGAGGTTTGTTCCAAATAATGACAATATGATTTAGCATTGGAAAACAATCTTTTCCTTTTAATTTGTCACATAGAAAATATATCAAATATTTAATCATGTGAGTGGATATAGGAAAAGAGTTTGGAAGAAATTCAACATCAGTTCATGGAATAATATTTATTTAACTAGTATAAAAAGGAAACTTCCATTTCCTAAAATCATCAGGAAGCATACTCAAAAGGAAACGGTCAAGGGGCTTGGGGATATATCACAGTGGTTACAGCGCCTGCCTGGCAAGTGCAAGGTCCTGAGTTCGACTCCCAGCACACACACACAAAAAGGAAATGGTAGAATAGTTATGCTTAAAGTCAGCAAGAAGACATGAATGTACATTAATGTGTGTATGTTTCACCACAGCACTGAGACACAAAGTTAGAGCTATGATTACCAGAATAAGTAAGGGATACTAACAGGTAAAAGAATGTTTAAGCGACAATATCATTGTGTACCATAAAAATTTACAGGAGGTGGGATGTAATATTTAAGTGATTGAGACTTGAGAACCAGGTAGACATCTGATTAGTATGGCCAAACTGAAATATGTTTGACACAAAAAACCCTTTGGATTAGAGCAACTAATAAATAATATGACATTTGTAACAGCAACTAAATCTTAGAAACACTATATCTAAAAGGAAGCCTGACAAAGATGATTACAGTCTTTACAGAGGCAACTGTGCTGACAGATTCGGGTAAAAAAAGTGTATAATCAATAGAGCAGTGTGTCACAAAACTGTAAAACTCAACTTCCCTTAAATTCCTTATAGTTTAGTACCTTCCCTGTAGCCGCCAAAATGAAAACCAAGCGTGGGTTACTATCTTGTGCTTCCCAATTTAACCCTAGAAACTAACAAGAGAGAGGAAACAAAACCTAGCAAGCATACATAGCAACCATATGTAAAGAACATTTCTTTGAGGAAGCCCTGGAGGAGACTGAAGACTTTAATGGACTGTAAGCAATGTGCTAGAGTAAGAGTAGCATGTAGAACAGTGAATCATGCATAGTGACAGTAGATATTCTTTAATAAGTATATGTAGCATATCTACGTGCATGTGCTCAACCATTTCTTTAAAGATACACTTAAAACAACAGTTCAACATATATAGTATATTCACTAATACATGTACACATATGCTTTTTTAACCTATACATATCGATAGCCTAGATGTACAGTTTATATATTTTCTATTGATTTAAAGTCCATACAGACATTTAGTAGAGATGTAAAATAGCCTCTTGACTCTAAATGGGCATTGAAAGGTAACAGTCATGCTCTGGACTACCGAAAATTAACTCCCTTTGCCGGGCGTGGTGGCGCATGTCTGTAATCCCAGCACTCGCGAGGCTGAGGCAGTAAGATTATTGTGAGTTTGAGACCAGCCTGGGCTACAAAGTGAGTTCAAGGCCGGTCTGAACTGCATATCGAGACCTTGTCTCAAAAGACCAAAAAAAAAAAAAAAAAAAAAAAAAAAAAAAAAAAAAGAAAATTGGATCCCTTCACAGAAGCAGGACTTACCCAACCTCCATGCTGCCGCTCACCCTCTTCCCACTCAACATCCATCTTTTAGAAGGAAAGGACGGGAGATCCGCCTCTGGCTGGTGACGAGCCCTCCTAGGAAGATGTGGTTGCCCTTGAAGAGGTCAGCACAATATTTGGCTCCTCGGTGCGGCCCCTCGGTGCGGCCCCTCAGTTCAGCCCCGGAGATCCTGGGCAGCGAAGTCAACCTGACAACTCTCCTTCCTTCCCATGGCTGTCACCATGGGGACTATCAGAGACTGAGGGCAGCTGACTGCGGTGGGCAGGACCAGAGACCGAACCCCGCTGGCAAAGACGACGAACGGAGGAATCTGCAGATTATTGTTTGGCTCCTCCTGTCAGACCACGCACGCGTCACCTGATATGACCCCCAGAGATGCACACTCGTGGGGTCAGATCAGTGTAATAGACTTGATTTCAGTTTCCGTCTTCAAGGAGGGACTGGACTGTGTTGTGTAAACTTACGACCTGAGGGTGGACTGAGCAAGTGCAGCCCATAGGCAGGGTCTCCAAACCCTCCAGATCTCACTTTTTAGTCAGGCCTGCACGCCAGAGAAAGATTTTGTTGTGAGCACCCTTTGCGGCTCAGGGGAATCTAGGATTGCAAGGCTTCCTCTGGGAGGAACAGACTAAGGTCCGTACACGGCAGAGGTCCGCGCTCTGGCCGGAACTAAAGTGACGACCCCCAGAGAGGACAGAGGGGACCCGGAGAATAACAGAGGGGACACAGAGAATCCCGTTCCGCCCCTTGTCAGCCATAGGACACGACAGGCACGTTGCCGGAAGTGACGTCCACTGAGTAGCGCATGGAAGGGTCGGGGCAACGTGAGGTTCTTTTGTGAAGTGTGCGCTTCAGGTGAAGGAAGCGGAGAGGGCCGCGTGAATTCGTGAGTCGTGGTATTGGGCTGTGGGGAGTAAGGAAGGCCCAAACTCACAGGGTCACGGTACAACTCAGTTCTGTCTTGTCTCCGGGGCTCACAGAGAGGCCGACTTGTAAGAGTGAGTTTCTCTCTTCAGTCTCAGGGCCCTGGAGTCACAGCCTTAGTCTGAGGGAAACAGAGTCAGGTCCTTGCAGGATGGTTGTTGGGGTCTGCCAGGAACCAAAGTGGCGACCCCTGAGGACTGAGGGGGAGCAGAAAATCCCTTTACACCCTTGCGCTCAGAAAGCCTCCCCTCGTCAC
>NW_004955498.1:5561074-5607168 GCF_000276665.1 Chinchilla lanigera | reverse complement strand
AGTTTCCTGGGCTGGTGGAGATTCCCCGTGTAGTTCTATGTTATGCCCTTGAGGTGAGGAGAGCAGAGAGGATAGCGCATAATTAGTGCTCAGGTTGAGAGGTTGTGGGTATAGAGAGGAAGCCCCACCTCCGAAAGAGAGGGACCTGGAGCAATCGAGATTTACCCTGTTGTTAGCTGAGCCTCTGGTGGGAGGAGTGGAGAGAACCTGGGTTCAAGTTAGTGAGAGGGACTATGGGTGTCTGAGGAAGCCTCACCCTGCTACTGGGTCCCAGAACAGTCTCGAAAAGCCTCTGTTGCCTTCTCTGCACCTCACAATGCAAAATTGTCAAGCATGAGCCCCCTTTTGGTCTCTGTGGGAGCTGAGAGGATATGAGAGCCTTGTTCTGAGATGTGACCCAAGGTGGGAGGAGCAGGGAAGGTCTGGGCTCAGTTAGGTCCAGATAAGGGGTGGGAGAGAGGGGCTGGGGAAGCCTTACCTCAGAGAGAGGTTTGCAGAATAATCTAACAAGACCTCTGTTGCATGCCCTATACCACGTGATGCAGAATTTCTAGGCGAGGGCCAGGTTTTGCCTCACTAGACCCTGACAGAGTCAGATCCTTGTTATGAGGTCCGTGCTTCAGGTGGCAAAAGCAGAGCCGGCCTGGGCTCAGTTAGCGTCAGGCCCTACCCCAAGTCAAAGTGAGCAATGAAGCAGGACTGAGTATCCAGGACCCATGACAGTTGGAACCCAGTGTCCCTATGCTTTCCCTCTGAAGTGTGTCTTGCATTCTTGCCTGAAATCTGCGGGAGGATTCTGGGCCACCTAGGGGTGGGGCTCTTTGAAAGCCTCAGGACTTAAAGGGAGGACAATTAAGGGAACCTTCCATGCTAGACTGGAGGGTGACCTCCACCTTGCTGTCAGCACTGGTAGGCACAGTGCACCTTTCTGCCTGGCTCTTGATGTCAGGAAAGAGTGGGATTGGTCTGCGGAGTGTGGCATCAGTGAAACAGATCCAAGACATGGGAAACATGCCCCTGCTTTGGGGTGTCCTCAGGCAGGACAGAGACGAAGAGTCACCTCCATACACACCAGCTTCCACATTTGAGGCCACAGGGAAATGGTGGCATTGGATTGTGAGATGCATGCTAGGTCAGCAGAGGGGAAGTTTGAATCCATGGTCATGCTCCAGAGAAAGGAGGGCTTCTCTATCCTTGCTGTGCTGTCCAACCCTGAGGAAAGCCCATGCAGTTGTGGGCAGAAGTGCTGCATCTCATTTCTGTTTGCTTGAGCTCAGGGATGTCACATATTTGTGCACTGGGTCACTAGGTCAGCGGAGCAGCCACTCCTGGTCCGCAGACAGAGGAGGCCAGAACCTGCAAGCTGTCAAGGTGAAGAACTTGGGTGAGAACTGAAGGTATGTAAGTATTTGACACACCCCAAAAGAAAGGAGTCCATAGAGCCTGGTATGCAGTGTTACCACTCTGGAGGCCTTAGGGATACCACACACTGCCTGGAGTCTATCTCAGGGCAGAAAATACCCCATTTCCTGATGTATGGAACCTCAACCTCAACCTGTCTCTACTGTCAACTTATGGGAAGACTCAGGGACCCTGGATAAACTCTCTTGCCCTTACTTTGTCTTTGCATGCTGGTCTCAACTTCTCTCTCTCCCCAGTTCCTTGAGTCCCCATCGCCAAGCTCCTGCCTGAGGTCACATATCACAGCCATCATGTCTGCATCTTCAAAGCCTTACCAACTTGAGGAAGACCGCGAGGACCAAAGTGAGATACAGGGCTTGGAGGGTGGGCAGAGTTTCAATGCTGTGTAGCAAGAAGTCACCTCTTTCACTCCCTTCCATTTCTTCTCCTCCTCATCCGCATCTTTCTTCTGTTATCTGATCCTAGGCACCATAGAGGAGATTTCTGCTGCTGGAATGCTGGATCCTCCTCAGTGTCCTGAGAGAGGCTCCCTTCCCTCCAACGCCGTGGCTGCCTCCCCATTGAGCGAATCCCATCTGGGCTCCAGCAGTGAAGAAGGGCAAGGTTCATTCCCCTTGTTGGCCTTGCCTGAGACTACGTCCTTGGGTAGTGATGTCTTAGATGATAAGGTGGCTGAATTGATGGAGTTCCTGTCCCTTAAGTACCTACTTAAGGAGCCAACCACCAGAGCAGAAATGCAGATGATTGTTACCAAAGATTATGAGGAGCACTTCCCTGTGATATTTGGGGAAGCTTCTAAGTGTATGCAGCTGGTCTTTGGCATTGATATAGAGGAAGTGGGCCCTAACAGCCACTTCTATGTTCTTACTCCTTCTCTTGGCCTCACCTATGATGGGATGGTGAATGATGAACAGAACCACCCCAGGACCATCGTCCTGATAATCATCCTGAGTGTCATATTTATTCAGGGCAACCGTGCCAGAGAGGAAGCCATCTGGGAAGTGCTGAGTGGCATGGGGTTGTATCCTGGGAGTGAGCACTGCATATATGGGGAGCCCAGGAAATTCCTCACCGAGGATTTGGTGCAGGAACAGTATGTAGCATGTGTAGAGGTGCCAAACAGTGATCCTCCTCAGTATGAGTTCTTATGGGGTCCAAGGGCCCATGCTGAAACCAGTGTGGAAGAAGTCCTGGAATTTTTGGGCAAGCTGAAAGATAGCAAACTTAGGATCTTGCCCGACTGTCAGGAGGAGTGTTCAGAAGATGAAGAGGGAGTCCCAGAGTTAGTTCCAAAAGAAGAGTGATGACTAGGGCCAAGGCCAGGGACAGGGCACATACCAAGGCAACTTCTCCTGTCCCATGTAATTTTTTTTTTTTTTTTTTTTTTTTTTGGTTTTTCTCTGGTACCAGGAACCAAACTCACGAGCTTGCACTTGCCAGGCAAGCGCTTTGCCGCTGAGCTAAATCCCCAGCCCCCCATGTAATTTCTGATACTTAAATTTTATTGATGAAAAGAGCAGTCACTTTTCTAAATAATGCAGATTCAGTATGGGGATTTGGTAAGCTCAGTATATAAACTTTGCATTTTTGTTCTATGTCTGTGACTTGAACATTGTGTTAATAGTTTTCATATAGTGTTCCTTTTAATAGAAGGCTTAATTAACTTCACGTTGTGCATTTTGATATCACTGGTTACAGACCTATTGATGTTTATACATTCTAAGAGTTCAGCTGTTTTCTAAAGCAAATTGTAAAATCTTGTATCCTGTTTTGTGATCTGGAGCAAGGTAACCCATCTTTGAAATAAAAGCTTTCTTGAAAATGTACAAGAAGTCATGAGTAAAATAGATGAGGTCAATAAATACAGAAAAAAGTTCAAAACAATATTGACTTTCATGTATTACTTTTAGTTGTCTTTCTGTAAAATTAAAAATATTTATAAGCCTCTGTAGTACATGCTTGGTTAGTTTAAAATGTTGGATAAATTTACTCCTAATGAAGAACCCCAGCTGCTCACAGGACATTGCCCTTAGACCTTTGAGCAGATGCTTTTTGGAAGGCCCTATGTTAGTGGTGCAGACATGGGTAAACTAGGGAAGTGGGACCCACTCTTGCCCACAGGATGGTGGAGCCAGGGCCCTTTCCGCACATCGCAGGGAATGGAGAGATGTCCTCAAGGGCTTACAGAGCAAGGAAAAGGTCAGAGGGGGGTTGCAGAGGAATGGCGAATGCTTGTGGTAGCTTAGGGCTTAGGGAAAATGCAGTTCATTCCTTTTTTTTTTTTTTTTTTAATGCAGGACCTTGTATGTACCAGGCAGGCACTTGTGCCAGTGAGCTATATCCCCAGCCCCTTCAGTTCCTTCTTGAGATTAATTTTACTGCATGGTTGGCAAGGCCAGACACTCAGATGAAGGATCTTGGGGCTGAAATTTAAAACTTCTCTGAGCAGTTCTGCTTGCTTCATTGATAAGGCAGAGAGGAATGTCCACCTGGGTCAGGTATTGGATGTGGCCTGAGCTCTTGTTGTGGTGCAGCTGGATATAAGGACTAGGTGATTTGTAACCATCATCTGCAAGGATTTGCTGGCACGTAGGGCAGATTTCTTTGAAGTTGTGCCCAGAAAGCACCAGACTGACATACTTTCCCGGCCTGGGAGCGAGAGGAAAGTGCACTAGAGTCTCACACTTCTGTTACCTTCAGTGGAATTGGCATAACGCTGAACAAGGGCTAGTTTTGGGGTGGGACGAATACAGTGGTTTGAGAGAAAGCAGCTGCTAGAGAAAGAAGCAGCTGGTCCGTCTCTCACATTCTAGGTACGTCGTGGTGCATCCATTCGGAAAGATGACTCCATGCCCAGATTCTGTAATATGTCTTCAGAGGGAGGAGCTACTGAACCTTACTCATGAAAAACCCCATTTTGGCCAATTAGGACTTCCACAGCCTGTAAAGCTGCATATCCCCTGATACGTCCTGGAGAGCAATGGCAGTAAGAACAGCACCCCGAGTGCTAGGGTTGGGATCAAATCCTGTTAGAGATGGCAGCCACCTGCCATTCAATGTGGTCACAACTCACGCCAGTCCCAGGGCTGGGTGCTTTACACACAGGACACAGCTTCCTGCAGTGCTTGTGGACAGGCCTGGTCACACTTCCTTCACATATGAAGAGCTCCAGCCTCCCAGGGCTGGGAATTTCCCAGAGTGGCTGGCTGGTAAGTGACAGGGATGCATAAGTACATCTGGAAGCCAGCACTGATCTTCCACCTCAGGTCCAAATTGCTGATTTACAAATCATTTCTCAGCACAGGTTAATGTCTCTCTTGACAACGGAAAGAAGGATGGCGTGGGAGGCCAGTGCTACAGGAGCAAACCTAGAGAGATAACAGAGTCAAACACAGGTGGGGAGGGCCAAGGATATAGCTCAGTGGCACAGCACCTGCCTAGCAAGGACGAGGTCATGAGTTCAATTCCTGGAAACCCAAAAATCAAAAACAAAAACAAACTAATACAGGTGGGGCAATGTCTGTTCTGAAAGCAAACTGACTCAGGTACTTTTCTCATGGCTGAGTTTAAATACTCAACATCCAAGTGAACATCCAAAAGGTTCATCTTGGCACACAGTCTGTAGAGGTTTGAGGGTAAAATTGGCTGGCTCCAAGGCAGGGTAGCTTGGCAGAGGGGCCTCACAGAGGAGAAACGTTCATGGCAGGCAGAAGGCATCAAAAGCAGCAAGCAGCGATAGCAGCTTTCTGTCCCCTATATTTTGTCTGGGCCCGTGGCCATAGGGTGGGTAAAACTCACAGCCAGGGGTGGTCATTCCCGTTATCTACACCCAGACCTATGCCAAAGGATTCAGTGGACAAATTTAGTAACCACACACCCTTAGTTACACCATCACACCCTTAATTCCATCATCACACACTCTAGATCCAGCCACCTCTGAACAGCCACAGCTACGACTGCATGAGGCTTTGGAGGGACATCTCGACACAAGCCATAACACCAACTATGCCCAGTTGTGGATATTTCTGTCCAGCGCAAGCGCTTTCCCACTATACAAACCTCTTCCCTGCTATCCCCCATGTGCTGTCCCTTCCAGCTCTGGCACCTGGCTTGATCATCAGCCCTTCCCTGCTGCCCCCTCTTGAGGACACATCGAATTCCCTGTCCTCCCCATGGCGCTTGTCTCATGAGTTCCTGGCTGTCCTCAGCTCACCCACTCTCCTTTGATAGGCACGACCCTTGGTCACAGAAGTGCACTCAGGACTGTTATGTTAGATACCTCGTTATCCCTACCTAGGAGCCATCACATTTTTTATTTTCCCTATGGGCTGTGAGGAGACTTCCTCTTGGTTGTCATTTTACTATCTCACTGCGCTCTTGGCCTGTAATGCTCAGGGTGGAGGGAAGATTTTTAAGACTACTCCTTATAATAGGATTTTATTAAGCATAGTATTAGAAGCTGGAAAATGAACACCTAAACACATGGATAGGTTTGCTTTGGGGTCAGCACCTAAAGCTCCCTCATCAGTGGTAGACGAGGAACGACCGTTTCCTGAAGCCAAATTTCTAGAGACTACACAGTCCTCCTCGGAGGTGAGAAGTGGTTCCTTCACAGACATTCTGGTCCAGTGAGAAGAGAAAAGGTCATCTGCCGCCTTTCCTGTGCCTCCTGTCTGGCGCCTGCTTGTCAGAAGACGCGGGCTTTCAGGGTGACGGATGCACCTGTGCAGGTGCTGGGGTCGGAGCGGTCCTGTGGAGGGGAACAGAGAGCCACAGGTTAAGGCTTCGGGCCTGCACCCAATGGGAGGAGAAAACCCCGTTCTGAGCAGTCAGAATGTTTTGCAAAGGGAAGTGCAGGAAACCGCTGTGGCGGAAGTAGTTGACCCCTCTCTGCTCGCTTTCACATGGTCCTCTTCAAATCAGATGGGACAGTGCGGGATTTAAAAGCATGTGTCACTGTGTAGGCACGTAAGACTTCAGAGAACTTGAAGGCAAACCGGTCTACTCAGGAACATCTCCAAGATATGAGGAGCGATGTTGCCTCACAAAGGACACAGTTGCTTTTTGCTGAGTACCTACTCTGTGACGACTCACGGGGAAACAGTACAAGTAGCCATCCACGTGTCGTCCTGTCCCTCCTAGGCAGAGGGGAACCTGACCGCCCCCCTGTCACTACAAAGAGGCACGTGACATTTCTTTCCCGGTGAAAGGTGTAGGAAGTGTCACATCCAGGCATTTGCGAGCCACTGTGCATCCCTGTGATTTCCCTCCTTTCCAGCAAATAGGCAGGTCTGCGTTGACGAGGGACCCCAGGATGGAAGCGGCCAGGATGCCTGCAGCTCCTGAAGGCAGAGAGTGCCTGCAGAACCACATCAGAATTTATTTACACAGAAAACTAACTTTCATGATGTGAAGCTGCTCAAATTCTAGATTTGGTCTCTTGTATAAGGTAGCAGTTAGTTTAAATTATATACAGCTAGCATTTCTGCTGTTACACTTATTGATATACGTTAACTGCAAAGATACAATGCATTTGTTTCTGTTGCAAAACAAATCTAACAATACAGGTATAATTTCCTCTTTCCAAAGGTTCTTACCTCTTCAGAGATCACTGAGCTTAGTCTAGTACATGTTATTTTAAAGTGTACTTGAGAATCTTTTCATATACAGATGTGCTAATAAGTTATATTGGTCATATTAACATACATGGGTGTGATGTTAACCTTAATCATGGCATTTTGATTGGCTTGGGGGCCACCTAGGAAAGCACTCTCCTGGGTATGTGTTGGTGTCAGGTATTTTGTCCAAGCAATGGTGAGCTAACTAATACAATTGGTAATGATGTATGTGTTAATCTACAGCTTCCTGTAACACTAAATACAGTGGAATCAGAATCTTCCTATGACAGCATACTACTCTGCAGAATTCTAAAGCATCCTTGTGCCACTAATGAACCATTTTCCTTGTGGACACCAATTATACTCCATTTTTTTGGTTAGAATTGAAGTCAACATTTTGTAGACAAAGTCTGCAAAGCTACATCTGTTCTACTAAGAAGGTAGCAACAGAGACATTGAATTGCAGTGAAATTGATGGGTATAGTTTTTATAAATACTGCAAACATTTTATTTAAATATGCTATACTACTTTGCATACTCATAAAAATTGCAGATAATCTGAAATTCTGAAATGTCAACAGAATATTTCTCTTTTTCATTTAAGGAGATAGAAATTCTGTAAAACTATCCAGGATCTAGGAGACGAAAGCACACAGGATATCCTCATGAAGAAAGGGATATTGGAACCAGCCATAGTGACACACCATGGTAATCCCAGCACTTGGGAGGCTGAGGCAGGAATATTGTGAGTTTGAGACCTGCTTGGGCTACAGAGTGAGCTCAAGGCCAACCTGACCTGCACAGGAAGACCCTGTGAAAAAGAAAAAAGAAAAGAAAAGATAAGAAAGAGATTTTGGGAGGATACAGGTGAGAATAGTGGCTAATATTCATGAGAGACACTAATGTTAACTAGTTTACCATTGCTGGTACCCAATACCTCACACACACAAGTTAAAGGACATGAGGTTTAATTTACTTCAGAGTTTCAGAGGATTCATGCTTTGTTTGGTGGGCCCCAAGGCAGAAACGGCATGGCACAAAGGCATGGTGGAGGAAGGCTGCTCACTTCCATGACAGCCTGGAAGGACAGAGAGAAAGGGAAGCCCAGGAGGGAGATTTACCTTCTAAACTCACATCACCAGTGACACACCCTGTCTAAACATTACATTTAGGGATAAACTGATGAATAGATCAATTCACTGGTGAGTGGATCACCTCCATGATCCAATGATTTTCCAAAAGCTCCAACTCTGAGCACATGAGACTTTGTGGGACATTCAAGATCTAAACCATACCAACACCACATGAAGAAGTATTTCAGAGGGCCACGAGAGAGCTGTCACTCAGAGCTCTTGATACACATTTAGCACAGAGGGGAGGTGAGGGAGACAGGAGGAGGGAGTCCTATACATGAATAGAATTGGGTAATCTTGGACACATTGCTATCAGCTGCAAGTGGCAATGGGGTGTCACTAGACAAACCTATTAGCAGAATGGTGCACTGGCACAAGAGACACCCCATCCTCAGTGAGGGTCCCTCTGTCTCTGACAGCTAGAGCAATGTTGGTTCCCTGGGTTACTCTGGGTAAGCAGCATCTGTTGACCACTCTAGTGTCCCAGAGCCTCCTGAGCACTGTGCAGGCCTGGGAGATGCCCTGACGCCTGCTGGAGATGGGTGCTCTATCCCCTGTGCTCAGTGGAGTCCTTCTGAGCCCCTCTGTGTGAGGGGGTGGGATGGTGGCTGATGACTGACACCTGAGGGAGGTCAGAAATACCACTGAGCAGGGGAAGGGGTGGCAGCTGCATGGAGGACAGTGGAGGGCAATTGCTTCAGACCAAGTACCTCAACCTCTGCAGATAAGGGCCTGCTGTGGACTTGGCTTAATAAATGACCCAGGTGATATTCCTGCTTCAGGCTGGGTTGAGGTTTGTGAGTTCTTGGTGCTCTAGCAGGTGGGCATTTTGGCTGTGATTCTCGGCCTACATTGCCCACTATTTCTATAGGGGATCAAGAGTTGGCTTCAAAGTGTGGATGTTGGGTTAGGATGGGGGTGAAACCTCATGAGGACACTCACTACCTTGATAAACTGGTGGGGAAAAGTTGGTTACAATGCTGGAAGCATCACACAACCTGGTTAAAAGAATTTACATCTCCAAATGGTTTGGGGGACCTGAGGAGGAGACATTTTCAAGACACTCTGATAGCTTCCCATGGGAATTCTGAATCACTGAACACAGTAAATTATACTGAACTTCTACATGGCACGAGAAGACCAAGGCATAGATAGGTCCCACTGAATCAGTGGTGAATCATTTAGTGGACCTTTCTGGTGACGTTCAAATACATCCTAACCTGGTGGTGGGGGGAAGACAACATGACTGAATAAAGGAGGAGCTTTGTCAGAGAGACTCAGAGAAAATAAAAAAACAGAGGGAGTTGGAAGAAACGGAGGGACACACCTCCTCGTGCCAAATCAATCTGAAATAAGAGACTTGCAGGTCAAACAAAACATAGACACAGGAGTTTATAAAACAGGGACTCAGTCCACAGGGCAGCCAACGGTGGTGCTGCCTGCACATGGAGCAAGAATTGTCATTATGGGAAGTTTCCCCTGCCCCTCCCCAAAGTTGATGGACTTCAAACATGTGGCTAACTCATTCCACAAAGGATGGATGTGAGATATAAGGACCCTTGCCTCTTTTTTTTTTTTTTTTTTTTTGTTTTTCTCTGGTACAGGAACCGAACTCACGACCTTGCGCTTGCCAGGCAGGCGCTTTGCCGCTGAGCTAAATCCCCAGCCCACCCTTGCCTCTTTTGCCTTCTTCCACACAGGATGCTGCAGCCTGGCAGCAAATTTTGCTGGCATACACAGGGGAAAGGGAACAGGATACTTCTCCCTCCCTGATGGGCTGCCAGGTATTTTTTTTGTCCCGTGCCCTAGTAGCTACCTCGAAGCCCTAGGAGCAATAAGCTTAGGGACCACTGTGCAAATTGTGAAAGTAGTGAATGGAACAGTATCCTAGCCTGTGAACAGTGGCTCGAGAGAGGAAGGCGGAAATGGGGGAATTAAAAAGCCTTGATTGCGTGGAAGCAATGAGTGGGAGGTTGATACTCCATTCACTGTAGAGGAGATTAAAGGGTGAACTAGCAGCCTTGAGCTGTCTCAACAGCACTGACAGCATTCCTCCCTGTGACAAGAAGCATGATCGGATAGAGGCCAGCCAGTGAGTGTGGAGCTGAGAAGGCTGTGCTAGGACCTAGAGGAGCCAGCTGTGCACAGGACTGGGAGCACCCCAGGTTGTTTCTGCCCTAGGGCACCACAGCAACTAGGCAAGCAATGCAGAGACAAACAGGATAAGGAGATGCGGGGAGGGCAGTTGAGGGACATACACAAAGTTGCTAGCTGGAGGCCAATCTCTGACCCCACATCTGGTGGCCAACATGAGCCCCGTACATAGCATTAATCCTACTACAGACTGGGTGGGGCTAGCCAGCAGTTTTAGGCTCTGACTTGGACATTAGCAAAGAACTGCAGACATCTGAGGAATTTTACTTTTCTATTTTTTTCTTTGTTTCATTTTCCTTTTTCAGTCTGATTGGTTTTTTGTTTTTGCTTATTTTGGGGGGCATGGGGTTGTTTAGGTTTTTATTTTTGTTTTGCTCTGTTTGTCTTTTTTTTCTTTTTCCAAAACAGTCTTTTATGACTTTATGATATTTCCATTTGAACAAATATTATCTTTAGTCTTTCTAGTTCACTTTGGTATTCTCTTGCTTTATCCTTCATTCTTTGTCTCCTGTCCTCTGCACCAGTTTCCCAAAGCTTGGGTGATCATCCTTTGTCCTCCAAACTACCTTCTACTATAGTTTTCTTCACTTATTTCTATCTTATCCCCTATCCTCTTAAATGTACCCCAACAAGGTAAAATCACTCTAAGGGAAACTCATTCCATACAAGTTTCTGGTTTATGTTGGATTTTGTTATACAACTGTAGATCTTGTACCTATGGTTAAAGGTACCAAATTAATAGTAACCACAGTTTGTCAGTTTCTAGGCTGTGCTTGATGCTATTGTTATGGTTAATGGTGCTACTTTAGCCAGGATGTCAAACTTCTTGCAATCAGTTGTTTTCCTTATATGACAACACTGAGATTGTTTGTGGTCATAAGCATCATCATAATCTGGCAACAAAGAACTGAGTGCTGAGATAGATAGATAGCAAATTCTCTTCTGCAATAAATTGGGTAGGTAAGATTTTGGGACAGACACAAGTACCAAGAAAAATCTACACTGAGAAGACATCTCTGAAGAATAGACATTTCCTAGGGAAGCCTTGATACTAGCAATAAAGCTACCTACCATTAGAAATTTACATGTTCCAACACAGAAAAGGAAATATATATTAAAAATAAAAAATGACAAGATACAAAAGCAAAATGCAACTCCAGACCTCCAGGTCACACAGGACAAGTCCAGGGGAGAATGAGATACAGGAAACATGAAGCCACCCACCTGGATTTTCTGAAATGATAGCATCAGATGTTAAAAAAATAAGAATGAGGCTATAGAGAAAATCAAATTGGAAATAATCTCTCATGTGAAACAAGAAATGGTGATGAAAATGAAAGACTTGCTCAGTGAATCTAGGGAAATCACAGATATAAAAATAGAGGGGCTTAGGAAAAAGAAACCATAAATGTCCAAATTATGTTAGAAATATAATCCATAATCCAGACTAAACATTTCACTGAATATATATGCAACAAATTGAACTAATTGGAGGACAGAATGTCAGATCCAGAGGACATAATTGTGGTTAGCAATCACAAAAGAATATCTTAAAAATAATAATGGACCATGGAAAATCAGTTCAACATCTGCAAGATGATGAAAAGAAGTACAACATAACAGTTATCAGAGCCAATGAGATAGCTGGAGATAGGCAAATGCCATAAAAACCCTCTTCACTGAAGTAATGGCAGCGAACATCCCAAATATGGGAAAATAACTTGACGTATAAATGAAGCATGTAGAACTCCAATTAGCCATGAACAAAGTAAATCTACACCAATGCATGTAATATCCAGGAGTCCAGAAATTCAGCATAAGAAAAGAATATTAAAAGCTGTTAGAGAAAAGAAACAAATCATCTATAAATGAAATCCCATCAGAATCACAGCAGACTTCTTAACACAAACACTTAAGTCAAGGAGAGATTGGACCGAAGTACTACAAGTCCTGACAGAAAACAGCTTCCCACCCAGAGTGATGTACCATGTAATATTATCTTTCAAAATCAATGGAGAAATAAGATCCTTCTGTAACAAAGAACATTTGAAGAAGTTTATGACCATCAAACCAGCTCTATAAATTGTCCTGAAGGATATTTTAGGAAGTGACAATGAAGAGCCCTATATCAAGTACACCAATAGAATGCAGCCACCAAGAAATTAAACAAAGGGCAAGGACAGGGAATCAACAACAGAAAATTAGTATGAAAAGGATAAGCCAATACATATCAGTTATAATCATTGATGTAAATGGTCTGAATTCACCAATCAAAAGAAACAGACACGTAGAATGGATCAAGAAAGAAGATCCAACAATATGCTGCACACAAGAAACATTTAACTAAAAAATAAATTCATAGACTGAAAATAAAATGATAGAAAATAATAATCCATGTGACAGGAACACAGAAAAAAGTAAGGACAGCTATTCTATTTGCACACAAAGTGAACTTCAAGCCAAGATTTAGCAGAAGGGATAAAGTAGTTCATTCCATACTTGTTAAGAGAAAATTTCAAGAGAAAGAGATAACAATCATAAATATATATGTACCAAACTGAGGTGCACCCAAGTATATAAAACAAATATTGACAGACATGAAAAATCAGATAAGCACTAATGCAATTGTAATAGGGGAACTTAGTACCCCACTGCCACAAATAGAGAGATGAACTAGATAAAAAGTCAACACAGAAATATCAGAACTGAACCAAACCTTTTATACAAATAGACTTAGTAGATGTTTACAGAGTGTTCTACACCCCAATATCAGAATACACATTCTTATCAGCTGCACATGGAATGTTCTCCAAAATAGACCATGTCCTAGCCTATAGAACATGGTTAAGTGAATGTAAGAGACGTCAAATTGTTCCATGCCTATTATCAGACCATAGCGCAGTGAAATTGGAAATCAATGCAAAAGAAACCACAAAAACCCCACGAACACAGGGAAATTAAATAACATCCTCTTGAAGAACCAATTGGCCTCAGAGGAAATGAAAGTAAATTTAAACAGTATCTACAATTAAATGATAATACCAATACAATGTATCAAAACTTATGGGACACAATGAAAGCAGTGTTAAGACAGAAATTTATAGTGGTGAATTTTCACATCAGGAAAACAGAACTAATTCAAACAAACAATCTAATTTTGAACATCAAACTTCTAGAAAAAGAAGACCAAGTCAAGCCAAAATCTCGTAGGAGGAGGAAATTATAAAAATCAGAGCAGAAATTAATGCAACTGAGAAAAAAATACAAAGAATCCATGAATCAAAGAGATAGTTCTTTGAAATATTAAATAAAATTGATAAATCCTTAGACAACCTTATCAAGAAAGGAAAGAAAATACTTAAATTCATGAAGTTAGGAATGAAAAGGATTAAATCACAATGGATGCAGTAGAAATCCAGAAGACCATGACTGTCTAACGAGATGGAAAACAAAGAATAAAAAGAGAGATTCCTAGGTACATTTACATTACCAAAGCTGAATCAAGAAGATATAAATATTCTAAATAACCAATATATCCTAAACCTTGCAACATGCAAAGATGACATTATATTGGCAAAGGGAATTTGCAAAAGTGATTAAGGATAGTGAGATATGGAGAATTTTCTGTAATGTGTGAGTGAGCCCTAATTTTCTTCATGTTGCTTTTTTATAGGATGATTTTAAGTTCTTACATCTGTAACTTTACAGTTTTCATCAAATCTGAAAAATTTTCAGTTAGTATTTCTTTAATTTTTTTTTTGCCCCCCATACTTTGTCTCCTTCACGTGTCCTAAAATACGTATTAGGACACTTGAGGTTGTTTTGCAGCTCACTAATGACTTCACCACTTTCAGTTTTTTTCTCTTTCATATAGTCTGGAAATTCTCTATGGTTGTATCTTTAAGTTCACTCTTTTCTTTCTATGTTGCCCCATATGCGATTTATACAGTCTGTTGCACTTTTTCAATGGGGAAATAGTAGTTTTTGTATTTCAAATATTATTTGGTATTTTGATGCCATGTCATCATTTTATGTCACATTTTCCTGTTTAATTTTTATTCATAATTCTTTAATACATAATATTCAGTTTTAATAATTGTTTTCTTAGCCTTGTTGCTATGGTGTGTATCTGGATGACCCCCAAAGCCTCATGCAGTCTGGGAATGGGCTTCTAGATTTTATGACTGATTCAAGGTCCAATGTTGGGATTATGGTTGTGAGTGCTGTATCTACCCTGGGACATGTAGTTCACATACAGTGTAAAGGAGGGAAAGAGACTTGTTCTTGCTGCTGCTTCTCCCTTTTTGCTCTTGTTGGTTTGCTGTTTTCCACCACCATGAATGGTTGCCCGCTGCCATGTGCCACCCTGCCTTCAAACCAGCTGAGTGTGGACTGAAACCTGCACAAACTGTGAGCTAAATAAACCTTTCCTTCCTTAATTTTGGTGTCAGGTATTTTGTTCCAGCAATGAGAGAAAAGTAACCAACACACTTATCTACTGTCATCTGTCTCATTTGTATATAAGTGATATCAATTGCTATTGTTTCCAGTTATTCAGGCTACAGCCCTGTTTCTTTGAATGCGTGGTAATTTTGATCACATAATAGATATTGAGACACTCACTCATTCATTGTTGAGTGCTAGGTATTTTTTATCTCTCTAAAAATTCGGGGGTTGGGGATAGAGCTCAGTGGCATAAGTGCTTTCCTGGCAAACCTGAGGTCGTGAGTTTGATTCCCAGTACCAAAAAAATAAAAAAATAAAAAATAAATAAAAATAATAAAAATAAAAATTTGTGAACTTAGTCCTGGGATGTAGTTAAGTTACTTGCAAATAGTATGATCCTTTTGAATCATGTATTAAGTTTTGTTGCATGAGATTGGAACTGTGCTTTATCTGTGGTAAATATTATATAACCCATTGAGTACTCTGTACAATGCCCTATTGACTATGAGGTTTTGCCTTTTACCTAATGGGTATGGGAACTGCCTCCAGCCTTTTTTGAGCTCAGGGCATTTTGTGTCCAATTTGTTTTTCAGTATGGCATACTGAAAGCTCCAGCCATCTGAATTTTCCTGGACTCCTTCTTCCATATCCTCATCCAAAACTAAAACAGCCTCCTCCACTATGTGCTGTGAGCTGCAACCTGTGCTAGGCAGCAATGTCGAATAAAGTTTGGGACTTGCTTCTTTCATTTTACAGCGATCAAAAATCACCATCTTTGTTGCCTAATATCCCATAAGTTGAAAGTGTTATTTCATATATTTTGTCTGTTTTTTTAAGATAAGTCTATAAGTCTGGTTCCTATTACCTTATCTTGGCAAGAAACAGAAGTCCTATAATTCAAAATTAAAATCAAATTTTTTATGCATGACCAATCTCCAGCATTTCAAATGTATTCAAACTAGAACCAGGAAGAGACTGTGGGACTCCTATATTAGCTTTAATTTGGATCATGGATTCAAGGGATTCAGTCCATGGGTAACTGAACCCAAGAAAGGAGAATCATGACAGAACTGCATGGCTGAGCAAGCATTTTTAGTTTATAGAGGTCAGAAGCAGAGCAGAGGAACAGTGCCAAAGAGGAAAGGGTGAGGACCATATATAATACCCAAGTCACACCTCCACGACCCAGCTAGATACAGCCAGGCTCCCAAGTCAATCAAGTGGACACAACTGAGATACACCACAAGACATACTTAAACTTGGAGGAATATATGTGTAAGTAGCAGCAAGGACTTTCTCTTGGTATTGGAAATATAATTAATTTCTTCGATTTCTTTCTTGTAATTTCAATAATTCCTTAAGCTTATAAAACACTTATGAATTACTTCCATAATCATAAAACATTATTTTTAAAATGTTATTCAACTAACAAAAATAAACGTATTTTTTACATTGTTTGCTTCCAAACTTGAGCAGTCTCACACTTTTTTCTTTTTAGCCTGTGAAGTTTTTACAGCTGTACAACTAGAAAGAAACAAGTACTTTGCCATACACTGAGTGGGCTATATGTAGTCACCCAATATCCCTCAGACTTTTAAAGGCAGCGTTACATGGATGAGAATCTACCTTGTGTTTGAGCCCTCCCTCTACTGAAGGTATTAACTTGTGTTTTTAAAGGAAAATTGCATTAATATATAAATCAAATTCTATATTATATGATTGGGACCAAAAGTATATTAGGGTGTGTGTTTAAGCAGTGTCTGTGCAAAATATTTTCATTATTGTACTATTATGTGTGTCAGTTTTGACTTCTGAGTTCATAATAAAATTTTAAATTTACTTCATCTGTTACTACCATAAATTCCAAGTAATGCTTGAAAATGTACTTTTATTTAAATATTCCTTTTTTTATGAAAACAATATGGCATTTATAAGAATGATCAGCAATTTTCCTCACAGACGATTATCTTTTACAAAGTCAGTACCAAGAATAATGAATTGCAATCCTTGATTTTGTTCATATTTCTTCTGAACTATTTATTTCTTCTGAACCCATTTGACATTCTTGTTTTCCATAACCACAATCCCTTCATTTTTATGTTTGATCCCCACACTGTCCTAATAAAGTCATTAATGATCTCTCATCTAATACAGTTCCTTTTCCTGTTCTTTGTCTTGAAGGAATTTTCTAATCGCCATATTAATTCATCGTGTTTTTCTTTGTAGAAGTACACATCCCTTTTCCTCCTATAAGCACTTTATGTTTTGCCTCTTAGCATTTTTCTAAAACTCCTAAATCCTTTAGTTTTATCAAATTGCTTTGAACTCAGTATGTTTCCTTGGACTTTGAAGTATAAAGTATACACAGAAATGTGCTGGCTCAGTTCTGGTGGCCAGGAAATCCACCATGAAGACCCAGCAGCTGGCCATGGCCTTCTTGCTGCCAAGAAGGGCAATAACTGAGAAGAGAGAGCAAG
Source organism: Chinchilla lanigera (assembly GCF_000276665.1). Lineage (NCBI taxonomy): Eukaryota > Metazoa > Chordata > Mammalia > Rodentia > Chinchillidae > Chinchilla > Chinchilla lanigera. The sequence continues at coordinate 5,589,918 of NW_004955498.1, read as the reverse complement.
TGACCAAATGCACAGCCTCCAGACCTTTTATAGTGGGCATCAGTGCATTCATGAGGATGAAATGTTCATGACCTAATCATCTCCCCTTAGACTCCATCTCTGAACACTGTGTATTGGACCTTAAGTTTACAGCACGTGCCTGTAATGAAGCATTCAAACCATGGCCATACTTCATATGGTGTCAGCTCCTTTAACATTGTAAGAGATACTTTATGGCTCACTTTGGTGAATGTTTCACATACCCTGAAAATAATGTGTATCCTCATGTGAGCTAATAATATCCTTTCTTCAGGGCCTTCTGCACTGGAAAATTTTAATGTTTTCTTTTTCAATAAAGGAGTTTTGATAGTTCTTTATGTATTTTCCAAATGAGCCTTTTTTTGTTTTTTGTTTTTTTTTGGGGGGGTTGGATAGATGATTTGCAAATGTTTTATAGCTAATTGCAGCTTCACTTTTCATCCTGCATTTCTTGATGCAAATTTTCTTTCAAGTAAATTTGGTTTATCATTTTTTTTTCTTTTTTGAATCATGCTCATGGTGTCACACTTAACACATCTTCACCTAACTCCAGGTCATAAAGATTTGACTCCATATTTTCATTTAAATGTCCTATATATTTTGAGATAATCTATGCTTCTGTGATAGATTTTGCATTAATTTTATATGAAGCATGAAGTTTTGGTTGAGGTCCAGTTTTAACGTTGTATGTTTCTTTGTTCCAATACTACTTCTTGAAAAGGCTAATGTTTTTCAATTAAACTACTTAGCTTTTTATAAAAAATTGGTTATATTTATGTGAGTCTATTTTTGGATTTTATTGCATTCCATAGATCTATGTGTCTATCATTTAACCATTAGCATACTGTTTTATAGGTTAAAGCTTTGTAATCGTTCTTAAAATCTGGATTCTTCATCCGTGATTTACTTTTTAAACTGTTTTTCTGTTACCCTTAACATTATGAATGAGTTTACCTATATCTACAACAAAAAATTCTCCTGTGATTTTGATTGATTTTTCTTTGAACGTATAAATCATTCTGGTGAGAATTGACTACTTCACTATATTGAGACAATTCGTGAATACAGGATTATTATGCATTGATTTTGGGCTTCATTTCTTTTGTAGGTATTTTGTGCTTTCCAGCATGAGGGTACTATGAATTTTTTCTAGGTTTATACAATAGTACTCTATTTACTGATGCTATTGAAAATGGTATTCTTAAAATTTTTGGTTTCAAATGTTTATAGTTATTTAAAAGGAAATATCATTTGTGCCTATATATCAACTGTTTCTATCAAGAGCTCTTGTTAAACTTACTTGTATGTGAGTTTTTTTAATTGTCTTTAAATTTTTTAACATAGGTGACTATGTATTATGAGAATAGAGGCAATGTTATTCTATTCAAATCTGTATGGCTCTTTTATATTCTTTACTTTATCCCATTAGTACGAATTACACTATACTTTTGACAGAAATAGAATGGTCTGAGGAAGCCAATTAATGCGTTACCTAGCGCCAGGAAAAGTTCTTGTTCCTGAAAGACAAGCAAAAGGAAAGCCAAGAGCACCACATCTCAAAGGGGATATTCTTGTTTTTCAGTGTGGTTTAGGATGTGCAAAGATTTCTGACAGTTTCTGCTTTAGATCTCTCCATTTTTGAGAGAATATAGCCACATCTGATATGATCTCCACCATGAAGATACTGAAGAAATGGAAGAGACACCTGTTCCGGAACCCCAGAGAGATTTGAGGATCACAGCACCCCATAAGCCTGTGACTTCAAATGGAAAATATACTAAAGTGTCTCAGCTTTTCTCGTGACTTAAACAAATTAGGCATATACAGTTATATTATTTCAGCAATATTTTCATTCTGACTGCTTTATTGCAAGAGCAAATATCTTAATATATTAACAGAGCAATGTTGATAAATATCAACTCTGAATTCAGAGTATTTGAATTTCCCCCTCTGATCTGCCATTTATAAGTGTGACATTGAGAAGTCTACAACACAGCCCAAGTCATCTAATCTATAAACTATTCACAATCAAACTTTGGATACTGGAGATATTATATGATGAAAAGTACCAGTGAACACATACTAAACATGGAAACATCTTTGGAATATATTGTCTAAAGAAATGTTGGCTATTATTTTTATTATATCGCAGTTTCTCCTACATGTGACTTGGGACACAATACAGTTTTCTTAATAGATCATCAACTCTGTCTCTGACCAAAGGGACAAGATACAAAAATTACAAAAATAATGGCACATATTTGCAATTGGTTGAAAGAACTCATGAAATTTTTGGTCTTCTCTCAAGGTCCCCAAGATAGTTATACATCTCACCTGCATCATAGCACAATCTTGTAAGAATAACTAGCCCATATGAGAAGAGTCCTGTTATCATTTAGGAGCAACATATAGTAAAGTTTTTTTCTCTCTTGAAGTATATGGAATCACATTTTAAGATTTTATTGAAAGGACAAGCATCCCACTCAACTCTGAAAGATGGGTCTCCATAGGAGTCTAAAGTTTCACCTGTCTTCCAAGAAAGAACTATTTCTCCAGACTTATGAGGCCTAAGAACAAAAATTGTACTACAGAAATAAATCAGACCCACATGTGTAAGCAGTGTATTGTCTCCCTAGTGTAAAAACTTGGAAGAGCAAATAAAATCTGCAAGGTACAATAGATATTGAGAAAGGGAAAGAAATTACTCAAAAGGAAAGAATAACTGGGAAAGGAGAAACAGAAGAAGGAAAGGAAATATATATATATATGTATATATATATATATACACACACACATGACAGCTAAGATAATTGTACTACTAATTTCTACTGGTTTAGAGAGGGGAACAGTTAATGCTTAATTTTTTGATCAATTTTGCATGTTTATATCCGATAATCTGAACAACTACTTTGAAGACAACAATATGAAATATAACAACCATTGTTAAATTCATATCATATCATATTCATATCATCTTGGTTTTTGAAATTCTGTATTGTTTCTAATGTTTTTTATTTTTTAAAATTCTCTTTAAAATAAAAAACAAGAAAACAAAAATTGTCCTACAAATTTCATGATATTTCATTATAAGATGTGCATGTTTTCATTAATTCCAGCTTTATAACTATGAAGTACATTATACAGTGTTTCTAGTCACATACTCAAAAAATTATCATATGAAAATTAAGACTGAAGAGAGATTCTTTCTTGCCTTTTTAGAACAAGTAATTCTATAGTGTAAGACACTAAAGGAAAGCAGACATGTTCAAGACTCATGGACAGGAGATACCATTTAAAAATTAAAGCAGTGGTAGATTCTTGGGTAAAGTATGGGAAAATGTAGTTTACCTGAACTGAAAATTCTATGGGGCCATTAGAAATGTTATGTTGTAAAATGTTGTATGTCTGTTAATGTTTCCCTCCTTTTATCCTTAAAATTAAAAAAAAGAAATGTTAAACATTTTCCAAAATATCAACGAAGTGTGCCAACACATATTTCTCCACCCACACATTTGGCACGTTTTGGTTTGCTTCCATGATAAACTCATGGAAAAATAGAAACCCAAACAAGCAAAGGTCCAGCTGACCCTAAGTTCTATGGGTAATTCTTCGACCTTAACACAGAGCCCTCATTGGTGTTCTGTACATACAAATGGCATGCACCAATTTTAGTTACATCTATTTCATCTAAGGTAAAATATATACTAATTAATTTCAAAAAGAATGGCTAGAAATGGGCATAGTACATGGTATCACCTAAGAAAAATATGTAATGAGAATTCTAAGGTAACTTTCTCTTTTGTTACTTCCATAGAATGTACCCTTTAATTAGATGAGTTCCTTTGAGGAGTTGAACTTTCCAAACACATAGTGCTTCAAGACTCTTAAGTGGCATGTTATTTTTAAATTCTTTTGAGATGGTATCTCACTAATTTGCCCAGGTTAGCTGTAAACTCAGAATCTCTCTATCTCAGCCTCCAGAGTAGTTGGGATTGCAGGTACACATTGCTGGGCCTTGTTAAAGTGACATCTTTAATCATCTAAATCAGAGTATTGGACTATGTTACTTTGAGCATTACTTGGAAGACTGCATTCTTACAGGCGCAGTGCTTTAGGAAACGTGGAATGGGCAGATGCCATGAATCTGCCTGAATATTTAGAGAACAATAATGTAGATGGATCACTGTTTAAAATCACTGGGAAAGTTGTCTTTTTTTTTTCTTTTAAAAATTTTGCACTTGGGTTTTGGCTTTTTTTTTTTTTTATCAATGATGAGGATTGAATTCAAGGCTTTGTGCATGCTAGGCAAGTGCTCTACCACTGAGCTAAAACCCCAGCCCCTACACCTGGGTTTTGGAAAAGGCATCAAATTGTGTCGATTTCATCATACGGTGTTCTGAAGAAAGATGTCAACTTTTGTGATTTTAATGTAAAATTTTTACTTTTGAGGAGGACTTTGGTTCTTATAAGGAAATTGACACAATTTGATGCCCTTCCAAGTACCCAGGTAAATTAGCACCATGGAGCATCAGGAGAGACACAGAAAATATCACTCCACTCTGATATCCAGCAGTCTTCACATTTTGTGGACCACACATAACTGTATCAAGAAAGCAAGCACACCAAGCTTCTGTGTTGGGTATTTATACATGAGTATTATGAAGGAAGCTGTGTAGGTATTTATGTGCTAGTATTTTATGCTATTAGAAAACATTCTGGGGAATGTGAACCCTTTGTAAACACAAGCTGAAGGGTATCTCACTAGTGTCTTCTCACTAGTGAGTAAGATGTGTCACTAGTGTCTACCTCATCCCAGTCACACTCACTCAGCACAACTCAGTCTAGGAGATCGGTGCAGCAGAGAAGCGCTCTGCTATCAGCAGGGTGATGTGGGAGACCCTTCTTAGGTATGGCTTCTGGGAGTGACAATGCTGAGAGGCCATAATAAAGGCCACTAAGTGTTTGAAAGATGTTTCAAAAATTGTACAGATTAAATCCCCCAACTACATAAGATTACACTGAAAAATCTCAACATTTATAGATATTTTAATGTTAAGAATTTTTTTTGTCTTTTTCAGACAGGGTTTTGCTATGCCACTCAGGCTGGCCTTGAGCTCACTTTGTAGCCCAGGCTGGTCTCGAACTCTCAACAATCTTCCTGCCTCAGCCTCTCAAGTGCTGGGATTACAGGCGTGTGGCACCACGCCCGGCTAATGTTAAGAATTAAGGAAAGGTTGAAGGGAGAGGAGTGGAATGGGGGAAAAAGAAGATGTATCATGTACAGGTACAAATTCCCTATGATGAATGTGATCATTGTATATCTAAAATGTAATAATAAATTAAATTTAAAAAGAAATAAGGAAAGCCCCATGTAACTTTTCAAAGAAAAAAATCATAAAACAGAAATTATTTTGAGCTAAATGAGATATCAAAATATAGTTGTAGCTCAGTCTACATGTAGGTAAGTATATAGTTTTTGTGTTTTTTTTTTCCTGTACCAGGAATCGAACTCATGACCTTGCACTTGCCAGGCAGGCACTGTGCCACTGAGCTAAATCCCCAGCCTCGGTAAGTATATAGTTTTATAGTTTTAGCTGCTCATATCAGGAAAAGAGGGAATTGCTTTATTTTAAAATATTTTTATTATAACAGTTTTTCAAGAGAGGTCAACAAAAACAAAGCCAGTGGGGTATTTGAGTTTAGTTTTGTGAAACTAATGTTGCAATATCTAGTTCAATGGAAATCGTTGTACTTCTTGGTGAGTTCCCAAGGTGCTAGTGAGAAATTTTTGATTTAACTTTACTCTTGGTATTTTTCACCCTTGAGGATAGATTTTCACAAATGTGCACACTGCCAAAAAGTGATGAGTTGAATAAGGCATGATTTTGAGGGAAGGAATATTTTTCTCTGGGCAGATGGGGGTCACTTAAAAGTCTAGTAAAGACAGATGATCACATTTCCTTTGAACAGAATATCTGATTGCAACTATATACATTCTGAAAATTAATAAATTAGCCACCATTTATTTTTCTAGTATGAGCTATGTTGTATACGTAATTATAACAACACCATGAGCAAAGATCTAATACCTCTTTGTAGCTCCTACATCACTGCAGTTAAAAATGCAATTCACTTTATTAAATTATTTAATGAAATAACACAAGTTCAAGTTTAATAATTAAATAAAACAACTTGCACATCTGTTTAATAACACTTGTCTTCATAGACACATGCACATGTCTAATATTTTGAGATGCTATTATCAGGTAATTTCTGAGTTTTACTGATCAAGTCACACAAGTGCAAGTAATGTCTGGGTTTCAAAATGGCTTACTGATGGGTACAGGAGGCTGCACCTTCCCCTACATAGTGGTCAGTTGTCACATATCCAGTCTGTGCCGGAGCACTGGGTAATCGAGTCTTGAAAGATATTGCCAAAAATCACATAACATGGTTAAAAGCTTACAATATTGGGGAGATGTATTACTAGCTATCCAGGTCCCCATGTAGTCAGCTGGCCACAGGTAAAAGACACCTGATTTAAGGTAAATTATACAGGCTGTCGGGCTAAGAAGCTAGAAAAGAAGAGTACCTAGAAAGTAGAAGAAAGTAAAAGATTTAAAGTGGAAACCAATAAAATAGAAAAGGAGGAAACAACAGTGTAAACTGAAATGATCCCATTCAAATCTGGATGAAGAAGGTGGCGGGGGGGGGCATCCTCATCTTGTTCCTCATCTTGGCAGGAGACTTTTAGGTTTTGTCCAGCAGGGACAGATGGTGCTGGTTATGCATTTGCATTACGTGGATGCCCTTTTGTCAGGTGAGAGGGTTACCTTTGTTTCCTAGTTTGTTGAATGTTTTTACCATGAAAAGGTATTGGGTTTTCTTAAATGCCTTTTCCACCCCCATTGAGATTTTTTGCAAGCTTTTTTCTATTAGTACTGTGTATCACATTAATTTTGTGTGATGAAATAAGCTTGCATCTCAGGGATGCATCTCAGTGTCATGACGTGTACTTCACTTATGGGGTGGTTTTTGTTTAAGGTACTTTCATCTATACTCATAAAGGGCACTGGCTTCTTAGGTGACTGGAGAGGAGGGTGAGTCCCACCAGGTGGCATGAGCTGTACCACACACTACCCTAGGCCAGCCTCCCACATGGACCCCATATTGTGACACCTGATGGAAGAGGAGAAGCTAGAGGGACAAGAGCACATGTGTCCGTAGGTGGAACACAAAAGATGGACAGAGTGTGTCTGGGGCAGCCCCAGCTTGCTGAATGGAGCCCAGTGGATGAGAAGTTGGAGCAACTGGGACTGAAGCCTATTTAAGGTGGTAGGAGTTGGGACAGGTGTGACTGCATGGGAAATCTTGTCGTATACCACCTTTGAAACTTGCCCTTTGGGACTCAGTGGGAAAGCAGGGCCCTTGGCCTCCCCTACCTGGGATGTACCACAGAGAAGACTCTTTTCCATTGGCAGCCTCAGTTTCTCCACTTGTAACCTAGGGCAGTGAAAGGAGGTACAATGTGCTGGTTGCACAGCTGTCCTCAATCTCCCATTCCTCGGGTGGTGTGGGCCCTCAATGTATCCCGTGGAGTAGATATTATGTCTTCTGTCGGGGTCAACTACCTTTGATGGCTCTTGGGGGCAGTCACTCTAAAGACTTCCTTTTTCAGGAGCGCTAGCTGTCCCTGGGTCACTCACAGAGCCTTCTCCTGACACTTCCTGTGCAGACCTGTAATTTGAGGTCAGAGGTCAAGTGTGTGAAGCTGCTGTGACACACTTGAGCCTGGCCTGGGCCCCAGAACCCACCGTATTTACACCCACAGGAGGGTTCCCTGGTGCCTGGGGAGTGGGTCTTTGCCCTCACCAGAGCACCCTCAGGGGCCTCATTTGTGGCACCTGGAAATGAAGAAAAGGGCACGGGTCTTGCTTGCCTGTCAAGCTGGTGTGAGTTCATCCTGACTTGTCATTCTCTAAAAGACAGTTTGGTGATGGATGAGGTGGAGGGGTTTGTAATTTTGCAGTATGATATTTTATTTCATGCATGGAAAAATATCTTCTTTATATTTGTAAATTAAAAAGAGAAAACTTGTGTGTCCAGGGCACTGTTCTAGGCAGCCGGGACAATAGACTCGACAAATTGACCAGGAATCCCTGCTTCATTTCCAATAGGAGGTTGCTGCTCCAGGGGTCTGACCCAAGAATTCAAGCAGTAAAAATAGGCAGGGAGCACTGACTCCTTAGGCACCTGATCTGTTGTCACCATCGCTGGCTGTATTTCCACGAGTGAATTATTCTAAAATGCACTTCCCATCACGTCACTTAGCTGCCCCAAGCCCTCCTGCAGATTATAGAAAGGCCTCCTTCAGGAGCTGGCCTCTTGCATCTTTCTATCCCTCCCCAAAACTGTCACTAACACCTCACTACTCACTCCTCTTAGGACAGACTTCTGTTGTGCGTGGGTTTTTTCCTTCTGAAAAGCGCTGAGCTCCCCGTTATTCACTAGATGGCACCACAAGTTTACCCAAAGCCTTATCTGAGTCTTGGTTTACGTGTTCACTGGCTTGAGTTTTGAAACCTGTAGAAGCAGGCTACATTTCAAATACAGCCCTCAAAGGATTTTGCATATGCAATCAATTTTTCAGCTATGAAAACGAAGAGTACTATGACATTTACTCCCCAGCCTGCTTTGGTACCGTCACCTGCTTGGACAGCAAGCCACAGTACTGCACCTAGAAGCCAGAGAAGGCTCGGAATTCATTCATGGGCTCTGCCTGCAGTTGCTGCTGGGATGCTCTAGGGACTGTGGCCAGGGTTCCTGACACCTTGCGAAATAACTGTCATTTTAATAAGTGCATATCACATCTCAGCAGGGCTTAAATTTGCATTTCCTACCAACTAAATGCAGTGAGTCTTCACGTTCCTTTGCCTTAGGTAGTCTCTTTGGTTAAGTGTCTGTTCAAGTCATTGGTACATTTTTCAATTGAGCAATTTTATTAATGTGTTTGGGATATTTATGTATTTTGGATACCATTCCTTTGTTATATATGTTTTGCAAATATTTTCTTCCTACCTGTTTGTCTCTACAATGTTTTCTCTTCACAGTGTTTCTCCAATACCAGTAACTTTTAAGAAAGTCCAATTTACTATAGTTTTCTTTTAAGGTTTGTGCTTTTGGTGTAATAGTTGAGACAAATATTTACCTAACCAAAAGTTGTAAGGACTTACTTTACTTTTGTTTATTGTGATATGAGAATTTGCTAGAAACTAGAATCCAAAGTTTACAAACAGAAATATGAATTTTAAGCAAAAGGAAAACAGACTTACACAGGTAAATGTGACCTGGAGAGCACTGAAGGAACTAGGAAAGTAGAAGGATCTTTCTTCTTCCCATTTCTTTGAAAGGTCAACAGGAGGAAATACACACAGACACACACAGACACACACACACACACATGCACACACTCACGCGCTCGCGCGCGCGCGCACACACACACACTCACTTTGGGCCCTAGTAGAAACATAAACAGGGCAGAATATAACACCGTTCTCTCTTCCAGACCCAAATATAAATAAAATGAAAATGAAAGTAAAAGTTAACAAAGGGCTGGAGGCTCCACCTGTTTGGGACAAAGCTGTGGCATAACTGGGGTGGGGTGCGGTTCACCCTGGTGGCACCTTAGGCAGTACAGGGTTTAAACAGGCTGACATGTTCAGATGTGTTGGAAGGAGGCAAACAAGGAGTTCTAGCCGAGGAACTCTAGCTATGCTGCTGGGACAGACCACCGCAAGGGAGGGTAGGGGGCGACAATGCCCTTTAGCTTGACAGTGTCAATTGGCTAGATAGCAGGACCTGACAATGTCAAGCTTGTGGAGTTTGGGGTGTTCTCCGCGCAGCTCTGAGCACCCCTCATTGGATCCCAGGATCTGCATCCTTTCCAAGCCGTAAGTGCCGGTGGTAGGATGAGGCTCCGGAGGACGGACCTTCTTGCAGTCCCGCGCGCTAACTCTGCGATCCCCGCCTCCTCTTGGAGCTAGCTAAGGGGACAATAAGTGACGTGGTTGAGGACTTCAGATTAAAACAGGCCATCTGCTGACCCTGCTGGTTTACAGAGAACTCCAGCTCCACCTCCTGGCTCCCAGCGGCCTCACTTTCTCCAGGCACCAGAAGCGCTCCAGCTCCAATCAAGGCTCATGGGGCCAAAGCACGTGCTTTTGAGCTCCCTGTGCTTGGGCTTCAGCAGCAGCTTAGCTAGGGCCCTGCACGTCGGTGGGACTGCGGCTTCTGCTGGATGAGTGAGGCTGGCTGACCTGAGCCAGTGCTACCCTGAGCGGCAGCGGTGCAATGCTCGCGGTGAAGGCTGCTCAGAGACTCGCTCATAGATGCTCGCGGGTGCAGGACACGCGCCCCTAACTGCGGCGGCAGTGCCGCCTGTCCTAGTCCTCCAGGGCCTGGCCGAACCTTTGGTGAACTCCTGCTCCTCGCGGGCCACCGTTTCCCAGTGCTGCTGGGCGGGGTGGGGCCCCGGGATCAAGCTGGAGCAGCAACGGGGCTGGCTTGGCTTCAGCAGCCTGACGCTGCCGGTCGCCCCCCATAAGGACTTTCTCTTGCATTCTCCCCAGATGTCTGCAGCCTTATCTTTACACTTCAGTTTGTGAACCATTTTACTGATTACTTCACAGAAGTGAAATAGGTGTTAAAGTTTACTCTTTAGAATATATGTGATGTCCAGACAACGCAGCTTATTAATAATATTAATTTCTTCCTTGAGTTTCTTGGGGCATTGTTACAAAACAACTTTGACCTGTTCATCTGTCCGTTCTCCAACCCCACAGGCTCGTCTGTCTTCGCTTTTATGGTACAGGGACATCCAGTATTGTGGTTCCTTCCACTTTTTCTTTGTTGGCAAATTGTTTTGGTTACTTTCCCTGCTTCTCCTTCTCCACATATCCCCGGAGAGCTCACCTACTCACATTTATTCCTTTCTGAATGGAATGGCTTCTGTATTTTTTCTTTTCTCGTCTTGAAGCTAACATTTTTATCATGACATAGAATAGGAGGAGTGAGAGTGAACGGTCACCCTTTTCTGCTGTTAGGGGGAAGTCTTCTGGTCTTGATTTATTAAATATAATGCTGGCTCTAGGTTTTATTATGGGTAACCTTTGTCAGATTAACAACCTCTGTTTTATTAATAATTCCCAGAGAAATTTTTGTTTTTAATCTTGAATGGATCTTGGATCTTGTCAAAAGCTTTTCCTGTATCTTTTAAAATGATGGTCTTGCAGTTCTTACAGTGTTCCTAGCTTTGGTTAATTATGCTGGTTAAAAAAATGTTTTACCATTCTTTCCTTCTGGGCTTCAACCTCACTTGATCACAACGTATTTCACTTGCTGTATGATATTAGACTTGATAGGATGTTTTGCTCATGTTCATGGGAAATGCTGGGATGCAGTGCTCTTCCAGAGTCTTTCCCTGGCCCTGGCATCTGTGCATTAATAGATATATAAAACAAGTTAGAATTTTCCCTGTGTCTCTTACTTGCTGAAATTGCATAAATTTTGTTTTCTTACTTCTTTTGACATTAAGTAGAATTTATCAGTGAAAACATTAAAACATTTTGCTTGGAGCATTTCAAAGTGTAAGCACGTTTTCCTTAATAGATACAGGGATATTTATTTAGTATTTTTCTTGAGTTTGGAAGTTCATGGCTTGCAAAGAATTGATCCACTTGATCTCATGTTGAAAATGGTAGGTGTGGAGTTATTTGTCATATTCTCTTAGTGCACTTCCATTTTTTCAAGTGTCTACAGTGATGTCCCCTTGTTCCTTCCTGATATTAGCAATTTTTGCCTTGTCTCCTTTTTTCTTCATCAGTATTGCATAAAGTTCATTGACTTAATTGAGATTCCAAAGAGTCACATTTTTTCTCTTATTTGCTACTTGTGTTCCTTTTTTTTTCAAATCACGGATTTCTTCTTACATTACTTTTGTTTCTGTTTGCATTGCATGGACTTTGCTCTTCTCATCTAAGTTTTAAAGTTGAGAACATAAATCATTGTATTTATTGCTTGCTTGCTTGCTTGTTCATTGACTGAGATAGGGTCTCTTTATGTAGTTTGAGCTGGCCCTGAACTCACTATGTAGCTCAGGCTGGCCTCAAACGTGCAGCAATCTTCCTGCCCCAGCCTCTGGAGTGCTGGGAGTATAGGTATGTGCCACCACTCAGCAAGAGCATAGATCTTCAAGACATTCTTTGTCTCTAAAAAAATAAACAAAAAATTGTAGTCCTAATTTTCCATTTTACTTCCTGTTTTACAAATGGGCTACTCAGAAACATGCTTTTTTATTTACATATATTTTGGGATTTTCAGAGTATTGGTTTCTGGTATAATCACACTGGTTTGTGTAGAACTGATTACTATTTATTAAACTTTGTTTTATATGCTTTAATGTGGTGTGTTTTGTTGAGTGTTTCATGTAGCTTAGGAAAATAATTTCTATTTCGCTGTCTTGGCTTGATTGTTCTGTAAATGTTGGTTATGCTACTGATTTACTGGAAAGAAATTGCCAACTTGTAAGATATCTGGGATGAGTTCATGTTCTCTAAAATCAAAGAATGAATTTTAGAAACAACAGTGGTTAAGAGAAGAATATATTTATTGAGGGAAAGAAAGCTTCTGTCTGAGAGAGGAACAGAAGGGGACCTGATTGGGTTGCCAAGGACTTTGTCTTTTCTAGGGATTCTATAGAGAAAAACCACGAGGTGAGGAGGGTCCAAGCTGGGGAAAAAATGGGAAATTGCAAGGTGGGCATGAGGTGGGACAAAACTATGGTCAACCAATAAGATTACAAGCATAATTGCTCAGGTAAAATGGATTAAATCAGGATCAAATGGGGAAACGAGTCACTAACAAGTGGGCAAGAATACAAAACAGGGGCATTTCCAGTAGGGGGTTGGGTTAGTGGCTCTTCCTGGCTTTCTCAAGGTGATAGAGACCTATTTAGAATATCAATCCCTGATGTTTATCCTTATGGAGGTAGGTGGTTGCATTTGTTTTATCCTTTATCTTGAGGTCTGTCCTACAGCTGGAGGTGTCTGTCTCCCCTGAAGTTGCAAGGTATCTCATCTTCTGCACTGGCTCCTTCTGAGGCCCTAGCCCTGGCTGACTGCCTATACTATTTCTACCTAACTCAGTTGCCTACAACACTATATGGTTGACAGTGACCCTAGGTGTGTTATGTATTATAATTTTTCATGGATTCATTCCTCTAATACTAGGAAATTACCAGGAAAGTTATTAAAACCCTCCAAAATGGTGAATTTTTGTTGTCACACTTTTCGAATTAAAGTGTGTATTTTTGTTCCCAGCAAAATGTATTGCAAAACGCAGAGAGTCCTACATCCTCATTGTCTCAACACATCCAAACCCTCCTCAACTAGTGGTACCCTTCTGTAGAGTGATGCAGTTGTTACAGGATGGATGAATGGATCAACCTACAATAGCGCATCATTATCACCCACCTTCCGCAATTTACGTTAGGGCTCACTGTTGAAGTTGTAGTTTTATAAGTCATGACAAATGCGTATTGATGTTATATCCACTATTGTTGCATCATACCTAATAGTCTCACCGCCCCCAAATTCCTGTTCATCTGCCTGTGCATCCTGCTTTCCCCTCCCCAACCCTAGAAGCCACTGTTGCTTTTACTGTCTTACTTTTACTGTTTCCTTTTCTAGAGTGCTATGTAAAAGGAATCATGCAGTGTGTAGCCTTTTCATATTGGCTTTTTACACTTACTAATATGCATTTAAGTTTCCTCTACTTTTCATTGCTGGACACCCCATTCCTTTTTAGGACAGAATAATATTCCATCATCTTGATGTTTTACAATTTATCCATTCACCTACTAAAAGATATTTTGGTTCCTTCAAGTTTTGGTAATTATGAATAAAGGGGCTATACACATCCATGTACACAGTTTCATATGTACATAAATTTTCATTTCATTTATATAAACGCTGAGAGGTATGGTTGTAAAATTATGGTTTTGTAGGAAAGGGTCAAACCGTTTTCTAAAGTGGCTCTACCATTTTGCCTTCCTATGAGCAAGGAGTCAGTGTTCCTTTTGCTTTACTTCCCGGGTAGCATTTGCTGTTGTCACTGTTTTGGAGTTTTACATTTTAAGAAATGTGTGGTAGTATCCCATAATTGTAATTTTCAATTCTCTAATCATGTACTGTGTTGAACATATTTCCGTATGCTTACTTTCCTCCTGTATATCTTCTGTGGTGAGTGTCTGGGCAAGAAATGGGCATATATTGAATAAAGGGAGAGAGTTGATCTCCCTCCTCTGAGAGGAGGATTTTTTGCCTATTAATCAAGTTTTCTATTTTCATGTTGTGGAGGCTTAGGAGGTCTTAAAAATATGTTTTACAAAGTCTTTTTTATTTTATTTTAAAGATAAAAGAACCAAAACGTGTTAACAAACACACAGGCATAAATAAAACAACATAAAACAGTAAAAGCAATATAGAATTTCATCCAAAGTGATAGGAAATTAACAGTGGTTGTATTATATATTGATATCTTCAAATTGGTGACTCAGATAACAAATATAGGCATATAAGATTGATCAAACAATTAAGCTTTAACTGTTTCTTTCAATAATGCAATAGAAATTAGTAGCACAATTATCTTAGCTATCTTGTGTATATATGTTCATATTTTTATTTTAAAGAGAATAATAAAAAGACAATAGCAAAATACCAACAACAGATAAAAACAAAACAAAGCAAAAACAATAAAAATGATACGGGGTTTCAGAACAAAATGATAGGGATGAACAGTGGCTGTTATATTACATATTGTTATCTTCAACAAAATTGCTCAGATTATCAGATGTAGGAATGCAAGATTGATCTAACCATTAAAGAAAATTTTAAAAAACCAGAAAGTCTTTATCAGGTGTGCATTATGCAAACGTTTTCTTTTGGCCTGCAGCGTGCCTTCTCCCTCTCTGGGCATTATCTTCTTAGTGCACAAGATTTTAATTTTAATAAAGCCCACCTTACCGATTATTCTCTCAGGCATTGTGCCTTTAGGGATATATTTTAAAAACCATTGACAACTGGACACTCCCAGTCCCTTCTCAGAGGAGGGAGATCAACTCTCTCCCTTTATTCAGTTCATCCTTGTCCAGCAGCTGCTTCACACTAGGCAGCTATAGCTTCTGGAACGCAACGTGCTCAGAATGGCGAGGAACGTGCCCCTGGGTGCTGACAGGAAGACAGACTGTCCAGATATAGGATGGGTTGAGCAAAGTATCCTTGGAGTGAGGAAGGAATAGCATCATACTAACCATGGATGCTTCAAAAGCATCTGGCCTGCACGGTCCCTTCTGGGGCAGACTAAGGGGTTGTGGAGAGCCAGTTGTGGAGAGTTGTGGAGAGTGGCTTCCCCTGGGGGCCTACTGTTAGGGACCCCTGGCTTGGGCCCAAGACCTACTGGGCTGTGTGTGAGCTGACCTTCTCTGAGAGATAGCGATGGTGACGTATGATCTGGACTTGCTGCGAGGGACAGGTGATTGGATACAGCAGGATCAGAATGGAAACAGAGTTTTATATTATCGTGTGCTGAAAACCTGCCTGGGGGTTTCCATTTATCACATGCTCCTAGGATGTCATTTATCTTAGGTTCTGTCATCAGATAGATTTTATATGTGTTTGTGTGCACACACAGACATGTATTATAATATGTACATATACATACATGCATATACGTATATTATGTATACACTTATCCATGTAATCATATGTATTTAAGTTGTTCACGTACATATCTATGTATTTATTATAATGACTTTGTATTGATATCATTAAGTATAATGAAGAATTTGAATACAGAAGAGCCACGTTGAATTCTATACACATATGGTATTGACTGCGATAATATTATTGAATATATTGAGCATTTTTTCTTGTGCCTAATTTCCATCTGTAACTTCCTTGGTTGGGAATCTCTTCAGAACTTTTTGCCTGCTTGTTAGTTGTGGTTTCAAAATTACAGAACAATGTAGATCTATTTCACATGTTTTATTCATCTAATATATTTCTCTTTATTGTTTTTATTGTTAATAACTTTAATCTTCTTCCTCTTCCTCTCCTTTACTTTTCCTTTCCTCTTTCCCTTCTCTGTCCTTTCCCCATCCCTTCCCCTTCTTTTCCTTCCCTACTGGGGCTTCAAACTTTACACTAAGCTACATCCTCAGCCCTTTCCAAATTATTTTTTTCTTTTGACATGGCATCTTGTTAAGCCACTAAATTGTCCAAGCTGGGCTCAAACTTGCAGTCTTCTAACTTCAGTTTCCCAGAATGCTGGAATTACAGGCATGTGTCACCATGTCCAGCAAGTACATTGGTACAATGAAGGTAAATCAAATATGTATTTCTGGGGTCAATTTCAAGTGTGGCTTTATATCCTTTTTAAAAATAACTGAGGTTCTTTTTATCAATATTTTGTTAAGGATTTTGCTTCTATGTTCATGGCTAACAAAAGCCTATAACTTTCTTTCATTATTTCATGATTTTCCAGTTTGGTCAAAAGTTTACATTCTTCATGATGAAATTTAAAATGTGTCCCAAGCCCCTTTATTTTCAGAATGAAGTTTTCTAAGATTAGTTGAATCTTTAAAGATTTTTAGCCACTTCACGTCTGTTTTCAATTCAGTACCATAAATACTATTTAACATATTATTTTTCATGCTTATGGTGATTTATCTGTGATTCTTAACATTGATCAGTGTTTCTCTTTATTTTTGATTTATTTTCAGGAGGTGTATTAACTTCATTAATTTGATTTTAAGAATCAGCTTAATGCTTTCTTACTTTTCTCAATTATATTCCTTCCTCTTCTATTTAATTAATGTCCATTTTTAATCATTCATTTTAATTTTCTCATTCAAGTTTGTTTTCTTTTTCAGTCTTTATGAACAGAAGTATAGTATCTTAGCTCAGGCTGCTCTAACAACATACCATATACCATGTGGTTTAAACAACATGTATTTATTTGTCCCAGTACAAGATCAAGGTGCCCATGGGTTTCATGTCTGGTGAGGTCCACTTCTTGACTTGTAGCCGACCACCTTCTCCTTGTGTCTTCATAGGTCCATTCTTCCTTGGCTCTCAAGAACCAAATTTCTCTCTCTTCTCTTCTTATATGGCCATAAATACCATCACAGGGACCCCATGCTCACAACCTAATTTAACCTTATATGTACCCCAAATACTCCACCTTCCTATGCTATTCTATTGGAAGTTAAGACATCAAGTATGAATTTAGGAGCACACAAAATATTCAGTCTGTAGCATGTAGGCAATGGCAAGCAGAAACACCAAAATGACACCCAGAATTTGATGGCAGATTTATTTACGTCGATGGGCACTGATTGGGAATCATACCTAGAATATCAGGTTCTTATCTCTGGTGGTCTAGGGCTCATACGAACTAAGCGAGCAGGAAGTACAGAGGCAGAATGGCTTGGTTTGGGGACTGGTCTGTACAATGTGCATCACAGTGACCAGCCATTTCTAGGAGACCAGAAGCAACCAGAACTGGAACAGGAACTTGGCAACTAAGAAACTGAAGTATACTGGCTGGGGGAGGGGAATTTCCTGTTACAATATATTATTTATAGTTTTTTTCTGACATAAACATTTAAAGTTACACATTTACTTAGGTAAAGAGATAAGCTACATCTATCTCATAATTGTTGATGTTTTATTAAGTTTGAATTATTTTCTAATGCTTTTATGATATTTTTCCTTTGAAGAGTAGTTAGTTAGGTATGTCTTCAGGCTTTGAATAGTCTGAGGTTCTTTATGTATCATAAAGCTGTCTTGTTGTGTGTGTAGTTTTGGAGCGTGCTCTTACTTTTTGTAAATCTGTGGGAAATTTTTTTTTTTTTTTTTGGTTTTTCTCCGGTACCAGGAACTGAACTCACGACCTTGCGCTTGCCAGGCAGGCGCTTTTGCCGCTGAGCTAAATCCCCAGCCCCCTGTGGGAAATTTTTGATTGCCTATGTTGTGGCTATTTTGGTAAATGTTTTATGTACTTAAATAGAATACATATTTGTTAGTTGTTGGCGGGAATGTTTTATAAATACCTATGAAATCAAGGTGATTAATATGTCATTCAAAATTTTGCTTTCCTTAGTGAGTTTTCTTTTGTCTGTCTGGTCTGTAAAGTGTTGTTTAAGGACTTTTATA
Source organism: Chinchilla lanigera (assembly GCF_000276665.1). NCBI lineage: Eukaryota > Metazoa > Chordata > Mammalia > Rodentia > Chinchillidae > Chinchilla > Chinchilla lanigera. The sequence continues at coordinate 5,571,628 of NW_004955498.1, read as the reverse complement.
GTCTGCCATTGTCAGTTTGTTTTCTTTTGTGTTGTCATTTTTTCTTTTGTGTTTGAATATTTTGTAAATAGTTGCAGATTTATTATTACTATGTCCTGTTGATTAATTTTCATCCTTTTATTTATGTGGAACATCCCAGGTATTTGACATCAAAGCAGACAAACTAGGTCTATTTATTTATTTATTTTATTTTTTATTTTTTTGTTTTTTTTCTTCTGGTACTGGGAATCAAATTCACAACCTCGCATTTGCCAGGCAGGCGCTGTGCCGCTGAGCTAAATCCCCAGCCCCTCAGACTAGGTCTATTTAATGTAATGCAGTTCATTATTAGGTCCAGGTGCTTGTAAGCAATGGCTATGGCCCAGTCTGTCCTTTGGTGCTAATCAATACTGAAAAAAAGTGATCAAGTGCTTATTATCCATGTCGGGGAAGCATAGGGTTATGGTTTAGATCAGGAATATGCCCCAAAGGCCTCATGCATGCATAGGCAGAGCTTTTGGAAGATGATTGAGTGATTAGGGCAATAAAGCTGACTTGTTACGATGTGAGGACTGATCTGAAGAGGCTGGTCTCTGGGTGATGGGGGTCATGACCTGACAGGACGTATGTCTCCCCTGGTCCTCCCTTCTCTCTCTGTTTCCTGTCCACCATGACTAGAGCAGCTTTCCTCCACAGCAGGTCCTTCTGCCATGCATTTGAGCCTGACCAACATGGATTGAAAATTCTAAAACATGAACCAAAGTAAATTTCTCCTTTAAGTTGCAGGTATTGGATATTTCTTCCTAGCAGTGAGAAAGTGATAGATAGTATATGTTCAGTTTTTCAATGATAGATAATTTGCTTAAGATAAGCAGATTTGTTGAATTTCTGTTGGATCATGGAAATACATGTAGTTATGCTTTCTCTGTTAAACATATTTACTGTGATGTATGGGTGTGATAGTACATTACAGATAATTAACACTAACTTTTTGAGGAACCACAGGCTTCTATTTCTAATCATACTCACAAGGATTGGAGCTCTTACCTAGCGTCCAACTCTAAAGAACAGGATGTACACCACTGATTTTCTGAGGCTAGACCAAGAGGCCAAGAAAAAGCAGGAAGAAGACATTACAAAAAATTTTGGAGGATGGGGCTGGGGATTTAACTCAGCGGCACAGCACCTGCCTGGCAAGCATGAGGTCATGAGTTCGATTTCCGGTACCAGAAAAAAACAAACAAACCAAAAAAAATTTTTTTTTGGAGGACTATTGTTGTTATAGTTTTATATGAGTTATATATGTTAATATTTACCAATTAGTTTTTGTTTCTTTGTTTCTGCCTTGTTGAGGCGGGATTTCACTATGCAGTTCAAGCTGGCCTTGAACTCACTTAGTAGCCAGGCTGATTTTGAACTCATAGCTATCCTCCTGCCCCAGCCTCCAGAGTGCTGGGATTATAGGAATGTGCTACCATGCTCAGTTGTATTTACCAATTCGTATATTTTCCTGTATATAGTTAATTTTACATCAGTTTTACCTCAGAAAACCTAATGAATGCAAAAATGAAAAAGTTAGAATATGAACTTTGGATAACTAAAGTTATTACTTTGATTAAGAATTAAATATCAAGGGTATAATACAGTGTATATATGTATAGAACATGAGCAAGTTTGTATGAAATATTACTTAAAGAATAGATGTATATACAGGTTGGAAAATCCTCCACAAATTCTCCTAAAGTGACATTATTGTGGTCTTAATTCCCTAGATAAAATTTAATGATACCAGCAAATTACAACCAGTGGTAGCAAAATGAATTATCCTTTCTCTTGAAAAATCTGTACATCTTCATGAAAATCTATGTTATATGTAAATTCAAAATGATGCTAGATAGTTGTAGGCACAATAAACCATAAAGTCAAATCTTTAATTTGTAATGTTTGCATTAGCAACCAGATCATTAATTCCAATTATTCCTACATGTTTTTAACAGCATGGTAATCACAATATTAAATTTTCATGCTTTTGCCATTTTTAAAAGGTAAAAGAGAGTCATTAAATTTATTGTTATTATTATAGGAGAGTATTAGAAGCAACACAGAATGCAAACATGTCAAATTCAGAATTTCTCATTAAATATTATTATTCCATAATATATTATCAGTGTGATATGGGCCCAAGCATCTTATTGCCTGAAATTTATAATATATTCTAGCTGTAGATAATGGAACAAGCTAATCAGTGTGGAAACTTCTTGGTCTCAATTCTGTATAATAACAGACATTTGCGTAAATACCTAGGAGTATGTATAAGAATAAAGGTAATCTCAGAACCCAAATATGAAGAATTAATTGCAACCAGAATATTAAGTAAATTGAAAGCCTGCACTACCCTTGATATATTCAGCAATAACTGGATAACTGATATTTACCTAATCTGAAAAGACAGATGCAGAATTTTCAACAGCAGGTGGGCCATCAGAACTGAGGGACAAGACAAAGCATGCTGCTTAAGGAGATGATGGAGTTGGTGACCGGTAGCAAGGGAGGCAGGTAGCAAGGGAGTCTAGCTAGCCATGCTGTGGTAGCAAGGGAAGCAATAAAGCTAGCCATTCTGTGTCTTGAGTATGATAGTGATGTTTTCTCCTTCAGAGCTAACTGGAGTTCAAATTTAACAAACATGTGATTCATTTTTTTATTTTTACTTTTTTATTTTATAGATAAAAAAACTAAAACATATTAACAAACGCACAGACTTTTACAAAATAACACAAAAACAATACAAGTAATACAGAATTTCAGACAAGGGTATAGGAATTTGACAGTGGTGGTTATATTACATATTGATATCTTCAAAATGGTTATTCAAATACAGGCATGTAAGATTGATCAAACAGTTAAACATTAACTGTTCCTTTCAATAAAGTAATAGAAATCAGTAGTATAACTATCTTAACTATCCTGTGTATACATATATACATATTTTCCCCTTTCTTTCTTTTTTCTTTTCCCTCATTTAAATATTAAAACAGAAACACTAAATCTACTGGAAGAGAAAGCAGGTAAAAATCTTAAAGACATAGGGGTAGGCAGAGAGTTCATGAACAAAAGCCAAACTGCACAGGAAATACTTCAATCAACAACTGGGATCTCGTCTTATTGAAAAGTTTTTGCATATCTAAAGAAATCACCAGCAGAGTAAAAAGAAAATGCACAAAGTGGGAAAAAAATTTAGCCAACTGTCCCTCAGATAAAGGACTTCTATCTAAAGCATATAAAGAATTTTAAAAGATCAGGCCCCCCAAATTCAAAGACTAAATTCACATATGGGCATCTAAGATGAATACACACTTCTCAGATAAAGAAATACAAATGGCAGATAACTACATGAAAGAATGTTCAACATCATTAATCATTTGAGAAATGCAAATTAAAACAACACAGATTCCATCTCACCCCAGAAACAATGACTATGATCAAGAAATCAACCAATACCAAATGCTGGAAGGGCTGTGGGGAAAAACTTCTCCACTGTTGGTGAGAGTGTAGACTGGTGCAACCACTGTGGAGATCAGTGTGGAGATTCCTCAGTAAACTAGGATTAGAGGTCCCATTCAACCCAGCTATTTCCCTTTTGGGTATTTTTCCAGAAGAACTGAAAACATCATCACAGTGATATATGTGCACCCATGTTTATAGCAGTGCAATTTGTAATAGCTAAATATTGGAAACAATTCAAATGTCCATCAACTGAGGAATGAATAAAAAAGCTGTGGTATTTTTATATAATTGAGTATTAATCATTATAAAGAAAGATAAACTTGGGGCTTTTATAGGTAAATGAACACAACTAGAGACTATACTCATAAATGAAATAAATCAGACTCACATGTGTAAACACCGTATTGTCTCACTAGTGTAAGAACCTGAAAGAGTGAACAAATACGTGATGTAAATATCAGATATTAGTGTCCCAGAGGAAGAAAGGAACAGACAAAAATTTGTTCTCAAGAATTACACACAATGTATTATTTATTTGTTTATTTTATTTTAAAGATAAAAGAACAAAAACATATTTACAAACATACATACATTTAGAAAATAACACAAAAGCAATACAAGCAATATAGAATTTCAGACAAGTTGATAGGAAATTAACAATGGCTGTATTACATATTGATATCTTCAAATTAGATACTCAGATAAACAAATAGACATGTAAGATTGATCAAATAATTAATCATTAACTATTCCTTTCAATAAAGTGATATCAGTCAGTAGTACAACTATGTTAGCTATCCTGTATATATATATATATATATACATACATATACATATTTTTCCCCTTCTTTCTTTTCTCCTTTCCCTCATCCCAGGTGTTCTTTCCTTTTGAGCAGTTTCCTTTTGTTTCGCAATGACTATCGTACTTCCTGATTTTATTCACTCTTTCAGGTTCTTACACATGCAGATCTGATTTATTTCACCTATGAGTATGGTCTCTAGTTGTGACCATTTACCTGTAAAAGCCTCGAGATTACCTCTCTTCATAGCTGAATAATATTCCATTATGTAAAAATATCACATACACAAAATATATTGACCTATGAAAAAATTTAAATTTCAGAGTATCCCTGAAGGAAAATTCCCATAGAAGAGAAAAAAGGATGGATATCCCAAACCTTATATATTGGAATAATGACATATGTAATATAGACATGATAAACAGCAAAGAAATAAAAAGTGAACTGTGACAATTTTAGATTTTGTATGTGAAGTTTAAAAAATTGAGCTCGAAAACACAACATTTGAGTTCCAGGTCTGTTGTGGTATACCTCACTTCTCACATTGGTTACAGAGAGAATATTTGGTATAAAATTTCTCAGGAACCTGCCGGAGGAGTAAGAAAAGTAAACCAAAGCAGGCCAATTGTGAAAGGAGCCAAAACTTGAAGATGTGTCCTACATAGGTGTCGGTCTCTGTATTTGTTTTTTCTTTTGGCTTGCTTGCTTGACTGATTGACTGAATTTGTATTAATACACATCTGCAGTACGTAATGATTACAGTTATCATGGGGCCTTGGTACATATTCATAATACATCTTAACTCTTCGTTGTTATTGTTGTTTTTCATCCTCTACCTTTTATCTCCCTCCCTGCTTTTTCCAACTTAGTCACTTTCCCACTTGCAAAAGCTCTATTTTCATCATTTTTCTGTCCCCTTACCTCCGCTCCCTCCCCGTCCATCCATCTCTTGTTTCTCCATCCATTTGAAAAGAATCTCCCTACTTTCTCTTTAACTATATTTTATTTTATTGTCTCCATATAGATGATGTAAATATAGGTATAGATATAGGTATAAATAGCTATAGATATATAGATATATAAGAGAAGCCATGCAATATTTAAGCTTTGTGTCTTTTATTTCACTCATTATTATGGTCTCCTGGATCCTTTTTTCTCTCATAGGCTTGACAGTGGTAATAAAAATATGTCATTCTGACCAGAGGAAACAAAGGAAGGGGTATTAAAGGTCAGAGATTCTAAAACAGAATCCCAGAGAGGAAAACACCAGTGTGACTGGTTCTTTAAGTCTATGTATGAGTTTATCCCACCACAACTCTCAGTTTAAGGTCAGGCACATATGGGCCAGATTTAAACCACCAAAGATGAGGTTGAACAAACACAAAGAGAAGCTAAGTAATTTATAGTTTGAAACTAGCAGAGTAGAGTGCCTTCTAAAATAAAACCTAAACATTCTCCACAGCATTACATCAGAACTAAGAACACAGTACTGTGCTCAAACTCTAAGGCATAATTTAAAATTAACACAGAAAGAGCCAGGAAAATGTGACTAATTGCAAGAAATATACACAATTGCTAGATGCTAAATGCAAGATAATGCAGATATTTAAATTTACTGCAATGTAAGTGCACACCATAGAATAATAAGAACACTTAAAAGGAAGAAAAATATAAGACTTGTTAGTAAAAAAAAAATACTTTTCTTAAAAAAAAACCAAACATTTTAAAGGTGAAAATTATAATACTTTAATGAAAATCATGATAAGCTCAAAATAATAAATTGAAATAATAGAGGATATAGTGACCAAACTGGGAGAAAGCCAATAGAGAAAGAGAAAAATGAGATCATGAGAAGAAGACCGGGCATGGTGGCACTCACTTATAATCTCAGCACTCAGGAGGCTGAGGCAGGAGGATCTCTGCAAATTCCAGGCTCGCTTGGGGTACAAAGGAAGTTCAAGGCCAGCGTAAACTGCGTAATGAAACCCTATCTCAAAAAGACAATAAAATAAAGAGAAGAAGAGAATGAATCTTCAAGGACCTACCAAAGAACATTAATGTATCTGAAATACTGGTAACTGGTATTATAAGAAGTGAGGAGAAGAGCTGACGATATAGCTCAGTGGCACAGCACCTGCTTGCCAAGTGGGAGGTCCTGAGTTTGATTCCTTAAGAGAGGAGAAAGACATTTTAACAATTATGTATTCTTTTAATCTATGAACGTTGTGCATCTTTCCATTCACTTGTGTCTTTTTCAATTTTGTTCATCAAGGTTTCATAATTTAAAATTTTACAGATCTTTCATTCCCTTGGTTAAGTTCAGTAGTAAACATGTACATTTTTCAGTTCTATTGTAATGGGATAATTTTCTAAATTATATTTCTGATAACACGTTCTTAGTATATAGAAGCAATAATGAGTGTGTGTGTGTGTGTGTGTGATTCTGGGGGTTGAATCTAGGCAAATGCTCTACCACTGACCTATACCCATAATCCTCTCATATTGAACTTTTAACCTGAAACTACACTGATATTGTTTACAATTTCTAGTGTTTCATATTGGACTCTTTAGGGTTTATTATATAAAAGCCCATGTCAATGAAGTAAATTTGACTTCTCTCTTTTCTGTGCAGATATATTTTATTTACTTTGTTGTCTAATTGTTTTGGTGAGGACTTCCAATATCATATTGAATAAAAGTGGTTAGAATGAACATCTTTGTCTTGTTCAAAATCTCAGGAAACTTCCAACTTTTCACCATTAAATAAGATATTAGCTGAAAACTTATCATATGCAGGATCTCTTGTGCTTAACTACATATCTAATATACTTATTTTAAAAATATTTTTAAAGAAGGGGCTGGGGATTTAGCTCAACGGCAAAAGCGCCTGCCTGGCAAGCGCAAGGTTGTGAGTTCGGTTCCCGGTACCGGAGAAAAACCAAAAAAAAAAAAAAATATTTTTAAAGAGATGTTAAATTTTGTTAAATGAGTTTTCTTAATTTATTAAAGTGATCATGTTACTTTTTTCTTTCCTTTTACTAATGTAGTGTAATACATTTATTGATTTACATATATTGAACCATCCTTGCATCTCTGCAAGAAATTCTACTCAATCTTTTGAATGTGTGGTTTAATCCATTTTTCTATTTGTTGAAGATTTTCATAAGCAAATGGTAAGATAGTCTGCGTTCATATACTGGAAACTTGATATTGTTTAAATGTCCATAATACCCAAAGTGATCTACAGATTCAATGCAACTTCTACCAAATTTCCAATGTAATTTTTCATAAATGAAAAATAAACATAAAAAAGAAATAAATATAAAAAGATAAATAAAACCTCCTAAAATTTTTATGAATTCAGAAAATACCAAGTAGTCAAAGCAATTTAATAAAGAGAATATAGCTGGAGATGTCGCGGTCGACAATTTCAAAATGTGTTATAAAGCCATTGCAATCAAAGCAGCATACCACTGGCAAAAAAACCCCCACATATCCCACTGTTACACCACGGGAACTCCAGAAATAAATCCAAGTGTTTACAGTTAGTTTCAACAAAGGTTTCCAGAGCACAAGACAGGGAAAGGGCAGTTTCTTCTGTAAGTGTGTCAGGAAAACTGGATATCCACAAGCAGAAGAATAAAATCAGGCTCTGATCTCACATCACATACAAAAATCATCTCAAGATGAAGTTAAGTATAACGTGTAACTGAAACTGAAAAGGTTCCAGAAGTTAGCATAAATGAAAATTTCCACAATACTGGTTTGGACAAGCCTCCAAAAGCATGACCAGCAAAAAGAATAGAAAAATGGGATTCCACCAAATAGAAAAACCTTCTGCATAGCAAAGGAAACAACAGAGTGAAGACAGAACCCATGGATTCAGAGAAAATATTTGCAAACTGTACACCTGACAAGAGACAAATATCTGAAATGTATAAGGAACTCAACCACTTAAAAATAAACAAACTTAAACTGGGAAATGGATCTGAATGGATATTTGTTTAAAAGAAAAATATGCATACCCGACAGAAATATGAAAAATGCTATCACTGCAAATCAAAGGAGCCTTTGTACACTATTGGTAGGGATGTCAATTACTAGAAATCTTTCAAAATATGCTTTGTGGGGCTGGGGATTAAGCTCACAGCATAGCACCTGCCTGGCAACCGTGAGTTCAATCCTGGTACCAGGATAAAACCAAAAAACTAAAACTAAAACTAAAACAAAATAAAATATGCTTTCTGGCCACAGTTAATAGCAATACATCATCTATTTCAAAATACAGTTATCTTTGATAATATTATCACAGAAAAATAGTAAGATGATAGACATGTCAATTAGCCTGATTCAGTTTTTCTCCCATATACTTAAAACATTCCATTGCACCACATAAATATACACAAATATTTTGTCAATTAAAACTTTTGAAACAAAGAGAAAAACATTAACAGAAAATATTGCAAAAATATAAAGCTACAAAAATATCTACATGTGATGAGAGATACAGGTTTATGAACCTGGAATCTCTGCAAATACAAATAGGAAAATTCAAAGTAACCATGAGTACACAGAAAAATTGGTGGAATCTAAAAATAAAAAAAATCTTAAAAACAGCTAGCAATGTGGATCTGTTACATGTGGGAAAATGATAGTTTGAATGACCATGAGTTTCTTACCAGAAACAATATCAGAAAACATTAAAAATATCTTAAAGTTCTATAAGAAAATAAACAAAGAAAATAAACAGAAACCTGTAAGCTAAAAGTTGTAACAGGAAAGGAAAAGTAGTCTCAATTAATCACTGAAAAAACTATTGAAACATTTCTGTTACACAGGTATGCTAAATAAAGCACTGTATGCTGAAGGGAAATAGTACAGCAGGAAATTGAATCTTCAGGAATTAATAGATCAAAGTAGCAGTACCTGGGTGATTAGAAAAGTCTGTGTACTTGTACGTATGTGCATAGTTTTAAAGTTATTACAGTTTGCAGAAAGGAGTACTATACTAATTATAAATAAGTTGAAGAAAATTAGACATGCACATTTTTTATGTTTAGAAAAATTTCATTTTGTGGAAAAAAGATAAAACAAATTTTATAATAAAATAATAGGAAAAGAATAATAATTAATACATTACATGTTGTTATCTTTAAAGTAGTTGCTCAAGGTACAAAATATGGGCATAAAAATTTCTCAGATCAATATTAGTACAAACCTTACCTTTTAATAAACTAAGAGACACTAATAATATAACTGACTTGCCTTTTTTCTTTTTTTCCCTACTGTCCTTTCCCCTTTCCCCCATACCAGTTTCTTTTGAACAATTTTTCCCATTTCATAATGTCTGTTGTACATTTTAGAACATATTTACTCTTTCATCTTCTTGCACCAGGGAGACAATACAGTGTTTACACATGTGAGTCTAATTTATTTTACTTATGAATATGATCTCATGTTGCATCCATTTACCTATCAAAGTCTCAAGTTTATCCTTCTTTATGGTTGAGTAGTACTCTGTTGTACAAAAATATCACATCTTTTTTATCCATGACTCAGTTGATGGCCATTTGGGTTGTTTCCAGGACTTAGCTATTACAAATTGTGCTGATATAAACATGGGTACATATATATCACTGTGGTACGATGTTTTGAATTTTTCTGGGAAAATACCCAGAAGGGGAATAGCTGGGTTGAGTGAATCCTCTAATCCTAGCTTTTTGAGGATTCTCCATACTGATTTCCATGACGGTTGCACCACTCTGCACTCCTACCAACTGAGGAGTTAAGGGCAGGAAGAAGGGGCCTTGTGATAGTTACAAAGGAGGAGCAGTGGACAGGGCTGCAGAAGGAGCTGGGCAACGTCGTGAATGCTGAACTTGGGGGTGGGGCAATAAGGAAGATTTCTGGGCTGGGATTTCTATGGTGGAGTTGGGGGCAGGGCTTGAGATTAAATTGGTGTGGGTCCTTCTTTGGGACCATACTGAATGCCTAGATAGCAGTTTGGGTGGGGCTTTGGTGGAGAAAGGTCAGCTAGGGGTGAGGTAGGCTAGGAGGCCTGGCAGTGAGAGTTGAAGAAATATAGGGGTGGGGCTGAAGGAGTAAGGCTGGGCTGGAGTGCTGACATGGGGTTGGGGAGGGCCTGGAGTGCTGAGACGATCTTGGGTGTGGCTTTGCAGATTTAGGGCTGGCTGTGAGTGCTGAGGAGACATTTAGGGGCAGTGTTGAGTACTTAGTAGTGTTTAGGGCTTTCTTTGGGTGAAGCCTGTGG
>NW_004955498.1:5540467-5554284 GCF_000276665.1 Chinchilla lanigera | reverse complement strand
GGGAGAGGCTGTGTTTGTGAATGTGAAGAAAGATAGATTATAACGTGAAGGAGTTCGTCCATGGAGTTTTTCAACCACAGCACTGTTGATATCAGGCTCCGTGTCCTCCTTGCTGTGTGCAGAGCTATCCTGTGCATGGTCGGAAGCTGGCAGCATCTCTGACCTCTGTCTCCTGGATTCTACTAGTAGCTCCCCTGCCTTAGACTTGCAACAACCTAACAGTGCCTCTGGATGTTACTAGATGTTTCTGGTTAGGGTGGGGGGAATGTGTTTCTGACTAGCAACTGTTATCATAAAGCAAGGTCCCAGGCTGAGGCAGTAGGACTGCAGAAAGTTCAAGGCCAATTTGGGCTACCTGGTGAGGTCGGGACAACCTGAACTACAGAGTGAGATTCTGTCTCAAAGAAAGTCAAGAAATTCAGCTTGCAACAATTTCCTTTGTTAGTTTTCATTGCTCAGCAAGGCAGAGAAAGCCATGATAAACTGTCGGTGCTGTCTTTTGTGTACTAAGCTTTCCTTGGGGATCAGGAACCCCCTGCTTTATCCTATTTGTTGGATTAATGAGTTACTGATAAGGAAAAGGAAAAAAAAAGAAGAAAAATAAAATAAACAAAATTCCTTTGGTGTCCAGCAAGAGTCCAAAACTACTAGATGGTACTGCCAAGCCTGCTGTAGAGTTTGTGCTGGATTTGAGGCTGATCTTGGTCTCCAGATGTGGGGTCTGGGGCCAGAGTCTTTAGCCTGTACTTTCTGTATGTCTCTTAGTGGCCTCCCACTCCTTACCCTGTTGCTCTTGTCTGCATCTGTCTCCCAGTTGCTGTGTTGTTTTCAGACAGAGACAAAGGGCTGTTCCCAGTCCCATGCACCTTTGGATCTCGTGGCCCTTGCTCAGCTTTCTGTGCTCCTTTTCCACTGGCAAGTCTCTGTCCTCTCAGGTCTTTTGTTGCAAGGTGGGGTGAGATGCTGTGCTATGGTCATGTCCTGTGCTCCTGCTGCTGCCATCCAAGGCTACTCAGACCCAATTCTTACTCCTCTCCTGAGATGGGGTGCTAACGTCCCGTTTATTGCTTTATGCATTCAACTGCCACATTGCGTGCCTCTGCTGTGGTCTGTAACTTCCTCAGGTGAGATGGAGGGGTTGCTGTGAGAGGCCTTTCTGCTCTCACCCCTGGAAGCCTGGGGACAGCCTGGGGCTGCACCTGGGAGGTGCACAGCTGTTTAATTCCCCGCACCTCGGTCACCACAGGTCTGGGAGATGAATTAGCTATTCCACTTACTACACACCCCTGTAGTTTCTAATCTTGTTCTGGGTGGTTCCAGTTAGCACTATTGTGCACAAAAGGAATGGGATGAGAAGAAAGAAGAAAAGGAAAGCAAAACAAAACAAGAAGAAAGAAAAAAAAAAAAACAAAAAAAGGCTTTTTAACTACTTTCTGTTCCAGTGAAGAAATCCGATCCTGGAAATCCGATCCTTGGTGTGAGAGGGCACACTCAAGTCATCCTGGTTATGCCAGGAGCTAAAGTGAGGACAGAGAGGGAGGAAGGAGTGTTGGAGACCCCTACAAAGTGGCTCTGAGCAGGATTTAATGTTAACCAATTGACTTTCTATGTTTACTTTGAATTGTCCGAAGCTTAGGCACCTTGTCTGGGGATGGGCAGTGGACTCACAGTAAGTGAACCTCTGTGAGTCACTGGTCACCGCTGAGGCCTGCATTGGCCTGTGAAACTGTGATGCCTCAAAGGACAAGATAAGGCCACAGCTGAGCACGTCTGGCTCCAACCCCCATTTAACTACAAGGAGACTGCAGCTGCAGGCTCCACACTCCTATAATAAATACCAACCTAAAGATATGGTAGTTCTCCTGATTGACATAATTGACTACTTGGGAAAATATTTCACAAGGTCCTACTCAGATTCCCAAGTTTCCTTGAGTATCCCCTTCATTTGTTTGAAAACCTCATAAATATGGGCTGTCCAGAGAGGTCTTGGTCTAAACCTAGAGAATATCGAATGCTGTAAGAGAGTTAGACCCTCCTGGAGCCCTGAAATCATTTCATTTGTCTCATTTATTTAAGCCTTCACAGTCCCCTCATTTGGGAGATTGTGGGCCTGATCAGCCTGATCATAATAGCTAAGGGTTATTAAGCCAATAAAGGAAGGAACCCAGCCCACAGCTCTAGAGGAGTCCCTTGGAGGGCATCTCTGTCCAAGTTACCAATCCCGGGCATGGTTGCTGGATATGCAGTGCCCTAACTTCCATGGGTGGGGTTGGAGAAAGGTGACACCCTTGGTCACAGAGGAGTATGTCTCAGTACCTTGGGCAGAGATGTCTCCATAGAAGCCTGCCCCTGCTGTGTGTGTAAGGCGGTCCCATGATCAGTGAGCAGGCAGGAGATTCCAGACCTTTGCATCCTGGTCTGAGGGAACTTCGAGGACTTAGAGAAGGAACTTCGGGTTGCCAGAGTGAGGTTCCCAGGCAGTGTCCAGTCTCAAGTGATGAAATGAGGTAGGACTGATGGACCCATGACAGATGGGACTAATTCTCCCTACGGTTTCAAATTGAATTATGTCCTGTGTTCTGACTCTGGAATCTGAGGAGGCAGGACTCATACCCTCAGATGGGCGCAGCTCCTTGGGAACTCAAAAGAAGACTTCCAGGGATGACAGTAAAGAGACCTTGTCCTCTAGACTCCACCCTGATATGCTGATAGTGTGGTACACAGTGCAGATCCAAGCCACTGGATGAACAGAAGATTTGAGCTTCTTTCATTCCTCTGTAAGGAAATAATCACCTTTTTATCCTCCGGAAATTGATGACATAGGTTGTTAGAGGCAGCGGCGTCTAATCCTAGGCCAAGGCATCTGGATGTCTACAAAATGAACATTAGCCTTGGTGATACATGGGCTACCATCCCATGGCAAGCAATCCCCCTGGAGCAGCACGAATCACTAAGAGGTGGGCAGGAAGCATCAAGCATGCATCAAGGTGACTGATGCAACCAGTGGTCACCGTGTGCTCACTGGTGGAGTAGTAAGGAAGGTGCTCCAGCATCTTCTTTCAGGAATGAACTGATTTTGGCCAAGAGAGGACCAGAGTAGATGTTGAGCTTGAGGCCCAGGATCTTGTAGTTGTAAGTGTGCTGTAGACTATGAGATATGGTTGTTAGTGAAGTTTAAAGCATTGGAGTGTAACACAAGTCAGAGTAAGACTTGGAGAAGAGCCTCGGGAAACAGAATTACATTATGCTCTGAGAAGACATTGCCTCCTGCCACTCTTCTGTGAGACCTCAATGCCACACAACCCGATGGACTCCCACATGTTGACCACTCCTTCAGATTTTTTTCCTTTGAGAAGGAAATTAGCTACCCAGGCCTTTACCAGCCATCTGTGCATCCCTTGCACACAATTTGTTGCAACAACCCAAGTTAAACAGACCATCTTCCTTCCAAACCTTGGCCCTCTTATTCCTCTCTCTGTTTTAAGAAATGGCATTACTGACTCATTAACGCACTGGAAGCTCCAGAGTATTTCTTCCATTAATGGGCTTCTGTCAAATTTTATTTACATTCAAAAAATTCACACTTCTCATGTGCAGTTTAGTGAGCATTGGCAACAAACCTTCATCCCTAACACAGCCAAGATACATCACTATCCCAAATACACTGTTTTCATGCTACCTCTTGTAGCCAAGCATCCTGTCTCCACCCTTGACATCATATCTGGCAACCACTAGTCAGTTCTGCATCCTTACAGTTTTTCCATTTCAAGCAGGTCATAGGAGTGAAAGCACAGACTATGTGGCCTTTCCAGAGGGGCTACTTGCCCTGGACATGGTGCAGTTGTGATGCAAACATATTGATGCAGATCAATAGTTTGTCCTTTATATTGCTGAGTACCATTCTTTTGGATGGATGGTTCATACTTCATGTTTGTTTCTCAGCTGAGAGCTGTTTGGGTTGTTTCGAGTTTTTGTTTGACACATATGAATGAAGCTGATATGAGCATTCTTCTACAGGTTTTTGCACAAAAATATGTTTTTATTTCACTTGGGTAAATACCTAGGAGTAGCCTTGCTGGGCCCTATGACAAGCACGCTCACATCTACTGAAAAGCCTGCCAAAGTGCGTTCCACAGTGGCAGAACCATTCGCCCTTCTCACCACCACTGTGTGAGGCTTCCAGTAGCTCCACAATCTCACCAGCACTTGGTTTGTCATTGTTTTCTCTTCTATTTATTTTTGAATGTTAGTCATTGTTTTAGATGTCCCAGGATAACTCATCATATTTTTTTATCCTTTTGGTGCTGGGGATTGAATCTAAGGCATGCTATGCACATGCTCTACCATTGAGTTACATCCCAGCCCTTCCACTGTGGCTTTAAGGTTGCATCTCTGAAACAGCTAATAATTCCGTGTTTGCTTCTGTGTGCTTGTTTGTCTTACTTGGCAGATTTTCTACATCTTCTTGGTCCATCTTGTAGCTCCAGTAAAATATCTGTTCCAATGTTTTGTCCATTTGTCTAAACAGATTGTTTTATCCTATTGTAGAGTTTTGAGAGATCTTAATATACCCTGAATAAAAGTCAGATATGGAATTAGTAAATCCTTTCTCCAAGTTCGTGGCTTGCATTGCCATTATTTTAACAGTGTCTTTTATAAGGAATGTTTTAAAATTATGCAAAACACAATTCATTATAATTTTCTTTTCCAAACCATGATTTTGGTGTTAAATCTAAAATTACATGCCTATCATGGCATCACACAAACTTTTTTTCTATGCCTTATCCAGAATTTTATAGTTTTCTGCTTTTCATTTAGGTCTTTGATTTGCTTTGAGCTAATTAATGAGCATGATTTGAAACATCCTGGAGCTGAAAGTGTAGCTCAGTGGGGCGGAGCATGATCAGCACGTGTGAGGCCCTAAGTTCAATCCTCAGCATCACAGAGGAGAAATAAAAGATGTAAGCCTAAATAAACATTTTTGTTTTTCTTTTTCCTTGGTTTTCTTTCATTGTAATTTTGTGTATGAATGTCCAACAGTTTTTTGAGCATCATTTATTGAAAAGGTTAATATTTCTCCATTAATTGGCATTGAAATATTGTCAAAAATCTATTGGTTTTATTGTTAAGTCTATTTCTAGATCTTTTCTTTTTTTGTATTCATCTATCAGTCTGCCTATCTGTCCACCAATATCACACTGTCTTGTTTTGTTTTGCTATAAATTTATATTAACTTTTCAGTGCCATGACAATACTCCAATTTTGTTCTCTTCTTCCAACATTTTTTTTCTAATATCTCAAATGATATTTCATATGGAACTCAGAATCAATTTATTGATATCTACAAGAGATCTGTTATGTACCTGAGTGCTCTGGCACGTGCTTGTCATCACAGCATTCTAAGTGGCTGACCGGGAGGATTGCAAGTTTCAACCCAGGCTGGGAAACATAGTGGTGTAAACAGATGCTGTCCCAAAATGAAAAACTAAAGATCAGGCTGTTTTCATAACTCACTGTGAAGTCTCTGAGTTTAATCTCCACTATGGCAAAATAAGTACATAAATAAATAAAACACACTGTGATTTTGATGGGACTCTATCCATAGATCACTACATAGAGAACTGATACCTTAATGATACTGAATCATCTACTTCATGACCACACTGTGTCTTTCCAGTGTTTAGATATTTTGTTTTCATCATCATCATTTTGTAGTTTTCAGGGTACAGAACCTATAAATAATTTGACATATATCAAACTATGATACTGCTTTTATATTATTCTAAGTGAAATACATCATTCACAAAGAATACACATGGCACAGTTTCACTTACATGTGGGATCAAAAACTATCAAACTCATTGCAGTAGACAATACAATGACTATGATCAGAAACTGGGAGGAGAAAGAGATGGGGCATTGTTGCACAATTAGTAGAACATGTCAGTTATGCAAGGAGAGTAAAATCTAGAGATCTGCTGCACCATGCATATGTACAATTAACACTATGGTATTGTGAACTTCAAAATTTGTGAACAGGATAGATATCATGCTATAGAATTCTACCAAATTAATAATTAAGACACAATGGAATATAAGAAAATATATGAAGGTGATATATATATATTATATATATATATTTGTTATCTTATCATGATGGTTGTATGGATGTGCAGATATGTCCAAATGCACCAAAATGTGTACACTCAGCATTGTAAGTTTTGAATAAGACTCTTCCCTCAGTAAAGGTGTAAATGTCCTTCTCAAATAATAATTGCCTATGGCATAGAAATACAAATAATTTCTGGGCCTATTATAGAACTTTTATACTATGATTGTGACTTTTTTGCTGAGTAAATTGAGATATTTTACATTTCATTGGAATTTTTTTTTTACTTAGGCAATGATTCTCTGGTAATGACAGTTTAATTTCTTTCTTTTCAATGAGTGTATAACAGGAGTGGTGAAAACAAATATACTTGCTTTTTTCTCAACATAGAAGAAAAATATTCTATCTTTCACTTTTAAGTATGGTACCAGCATTAGGATTTCCAACAATGCTCTTCATTATGTTCATCAAAAGTCACCTTTTATTAGTCGTGTGCAGAGATTACTAAAAATCATAAATGAAGGGGCCAGGGATATATATAGCTCAGTAGCACAGCTCCTGCCTGGCAAGTGCAAGGTCCTGAGTTCAATTCGTGGTACCAAGAAAAAAAAATCCAATAAAAATCATAAATGGGTATTGGCTTTCACCCAATGCTTATCCTATACAAGTTAATAAGATTGTGTGTTTTTTTAATTTACTGTAACATATTTATTGATTTTTTAAATGTCGAACCAGCCTTGCTATACTAGGATAAGTCCACTTGGTCACAATTATCCTTTTTAATCTTGGTGGATTTAATTTGAAAAAATTTGGAAGAGAACTTTACCATGTATGTCACCACATATACAGCAGTTTATGTGGTGGAATGAGTATGACTTCTCTCTACTATGTTTAAAAGACTTTACCAATGAAACTATGTGTAATTGGAAATTTCTGTTATGGCATGAAGCTTTTATTTTTTTGGTACTAGGAATCGAACTCAGGACCTTGCGCTTGCCAGGCAGGCTCTTATACCACTGAGCTATATCCCTGGCCTTGTTATGGGATGCTTTTAATTTTAAATTTAATTTATTTAATAAAAATAAGATATTTAAGTTACTTCTTTCTTCTTAAGTGATAATATTGTGTTTGTTCCTTCCAGGGGATTTGTCCATTTTATCAAAGCTGTGAATGCTATGGACATAAATGTGTCTGTATTAGCCCCCAAAAGCATATTTAATGTATGCAGTATCTGCAGTGATACCTCTCAGTGTATTCCAGATATTGGAATTCCAGTCTTCTCTCTTTACCTTGTTAATTTAGTGAGAGGTTTATATGTTATTGATATTTCATAGAAACATTTTGTATTCAACTTTATTGTTCATTGGTACTCTCATTAATATTTCCTTCTTTTGGCATTCAGCTTGCTTCATGTTTACTTTCTTTTATGAATCTTTTAATAAAGTAAAAGCTGGTATTACTAATGTGACATTTTCTTCAAGTAAACATTATATACTAGAAAATGTTGCCCCCAAACACTAGGGGGAAACCGTTTCTACTGTTGTGCCCTTGGTAGCCAACTGTCACATCCCAAGATTTTACCTAGAAAATTACCTAGTCAGTACTGAGTATATAGCCTGCAGATATCATTAGTTCAGTCCACGGTGGCATTGACCACTTTTCATAGGGTGACATTTTTAGTCATCTCAAAGGACTTGAGTTGACTTCAACGTAAGGCCCAATGCAGAAAACATCACTATGAGGATGATGCCCTACAATTCTTAAGTTTCTCTGCCTTCTTTGATCGTGTTACACAGTAACTCATGTACCTCACCCCATCTAAATTCTGGCAACCGACATTGTCATGTCTGTGCTCCACTTCCATGCCCTACGAACGCATACAAGAACACAGGGGCTTTTCAAGGCTAACTGGGGAGACAGTGGTAAGCAGGAAATTAGTCTTCAGTAGTCAATGCTTACCCAGCCTTTATTCTCTCTGTTGAGGGAGATAGGTTTGATTCTGTCTTTTCCTTATTCTTTACTCATACTTGTTGGTATGGAAAGAGACTTGAAAAACGGATGACAGAAGTGTTCTTCCTTTGGCTTAGTTAGATGAGATATTATTGTAATGATCTAATACCACTTGAAAGAATCCAGTAATTGCTACTTGGTGAAGTCATATTAGGCTCCTATGAATAAAGAAATGAAACAGTAAGCCTCACCATACAGTTACAGAGAATTTTATCTGAGAATAAAGGAGGAGTTTCAATGCGAGGGTTCAAGAAAGAGCATATGTGGGTCTATTCACCTTGTTTTTGGACCTGGATTGAGAAAGAGGCCTCTATTTCCTCAATAGCCTGATTAGGTGTTGATGGTTTTCTATTCATCTTTGTAGTGTCTGCACCTTCTAGTGGTTGCACCAGGCATCCTGATCTCCCTTTCCAAACCCTTCCACAGAACACCAAGGGACCACACCTTGTGCTTTGTTGCGTCAGTACACCTCACACCAGGCCATCCATCCCTGGAGTATATGGGGTTAGACATCATAGAGCACCACATAGTCAGGCCCATGAAGAAGTGAGGTCTGATGGGGTGGTCAAGATGATCCCGTTGGAGAAAAGAGGAATTTTCAAGGATTCCCCCAAAGAGCCTTGCACACTGACTGCCATCCCTTCTGTTCTTCCATAGTCTACTGCTGTGGGTGAGATGGGGGAGAGGGTGTTTCCCCCACACTTTTCAGGTGGACAGCCCATTCACTGGCACATTCTGTGCTTCCTTCTGCCATTACCTAGTTTGTGTGCTGGTACCTGGAATCCATCCATGCTCACCTGGCCACAATGAAGTGTATGTGGAGATGTGGATCACCCTTCTCCTCCTACAGATTCATCTGTGCACCTTGAAGTCCATTCTCTATTTGGCTACTACTAAGGAACATGTCTGTCTCACCTCCTCTTCCCAGTGTGTCCTTAGCATTCACTAGTTTTGTATACTCATGTTTGAAATCACTGGTTTAATCTCCTTTTCAGTGAATAAACATGTCTTAATGGTTATTTTAGTCTTCTTTACCATCAGAGGGGCCTGCTCATCTCAGCAAGAGCGCTATCAAGGATTGATATTTAACAGTATAGGAGAGTTAAAGCAGGTGGTCAGGGCCGAGGATATAGCCCAGTGGCACAAGCACCTGCCTGGCAAGTGCAATGTCCTAAGTTCAATTCCCGGTACAAACAAAAGGAAAAAAAGCAGAAGTTCAGATACCAGAAGCATTTTGGATGCTTGCATGAAGGGAAACATTTTGATGAACCTCTGCACTGTTTTCATAGTGGCTGTACTAATAAAAATGAAAAAATGAATTCACAGAGAAGGAAGTGGTTCACTGAGATTGTTCAATATGGGTTCAGTGGAGCAAGATTTTTCCAAACGCCCCCATACTGGAAAGCGAAAAGTAAAACTATTTACAGATAATAGGAAAGTGTATTCATAAATCTTTATCAATTTAGAAAATTTCTAGAACTAATAATTGAGTCTAAATATGTCACTGTCTATAAGATCTTTAGACTTGTATTTTTATACTAAAAGTGAGTAACTGGATATTGAAATTGAACTACATATTTAAATAAGATTAGAAATTATGAGCTAACAGGCCTAAGAATAAGACATAATAGGAAGAACACCTGTACATTAAGAAATATAATATATTGAAAAGAAGAGACAAAGACCTTCTAAGTAAATAGAGATATATGCCTTGATCAATACCCAGATGATTTAATTGTATTACAACAATCAATTCTTCCAAGTGCTTTGATAAATTCATTGGCCTCCAGATGAAAATGAAGTCAAACATTCATAAAAAATGCATAGCACAGCCAAACAAGACCCTTAATATTGAACAAAGTTGAAGGAGTTACCCTACATCACTTCAAGTATTATAAAGTAACAATAGAGAGGACAGTTAAGTAACTAGAAATACAGCGGTGTAACAGAAGGAAGTGTAAAATTAGATCCACATGTACCTACATATACAACTAATTATGGTACAGATGTAAATGAAGCTTACAAGAGAGAAAGGATAGTCTCCAAACCAATTAGTTATGAAAACACTGGATACCTATATGCAAAAAGTAATCCTGGAACCATACTATATTGATCTATATCTATTAACAGTAATAAATATTTCTTTATTAGAATTCTCATCCCTGGAACAAAATACTGGACACCACAAGTGAAAGGAAGAGAGGTTTATTCTGGGTCACTTTTTTCACCCAAGAAGCAAAGAGAAGGGGAGAGAATACACCTTCATGTGTTCCTCCAAGTGACCCTCCCCTTTTCAGCAGGCCACTCCTCTAAATGGGGACTTTTGGGGGACATTTTAGATGTGAATCATAGCAATTTTTCTTTCCAGAGAGAAATAGAAACAGGAGCAGCAACAGAAATATTGTGAGGAATTAGAGTATGTGATTGTGTCATTTTTCACCTTTGAAATTTCTGGGGGAGGAAAGGAGGCTGAAAACTCACACAGTATGTTTTTCTCTTAAAATATGTTACATTGCCACTCAAGGGAGCTTGAGAGTCAGGTTCTTGGTGTGAAGTCCATAGAGGGTGGAAGTCCAGGCTTTACCAGGATCCAAGCTGATGAGCCCAAGGAAGGTTGGGAGGATTGGGAGACTACACTTGCTCCCCCTCTGTCAGACCCCAACACTTCACCTCAACTCTAACTCTTGCCCTAGCCCTGCACCTACGGTCATCCCGGGAAGCCTGGCAGGGCTGTCTGTTTGAGGCTCCTCTCTTAGTTCTGGATCATTGTTCTCAGGGAACTGATGGTTTTGGTATGAGTGAGCTAGACTCTGGAGAACAGAAATGGGATTCCAGGCCCTACCACAAGACTATGTGAGGACAGAGGCACCTTCACCTCAATGCACTGTTCCATAGCCTCAGTCTGTACCTCACCAGTGGGAAGGCCCCTGGATCATGGATGGACTGGATTTCCCTCAGTATCTCACAGAGATAGGGCTGTGGTTTAAAGAAGCAGACCTCAGTCCCTCCCAGGGCAAGTACCACAACCTGCCATTCCTCCAAGTGGGAATGGAGGAGGTTCACCACCCCAGGGTTCACGGACCCCACTGAATTTGGCCATATATGCTGTTGCCTCTGGGCAGGTGTGGCCAGATTCAAGGCCCGCGCAGCCTTTTGGTCCTGTCAAAGAGGTGGACATGTGTTCTGAGAGTTTGCCTCAGGCCAGCAGAGGACTGGGATCCAGGCACTGCCAGGGGGAAATCAAGGGCCCTGGGTGAACAGGGATAGGACCACTCACCCAGAACAGTGGGGACATCAGAGTCCAGCCCACCCCTCCTGTGGGGGTTTGGGGCCCAGGACTGTGCCTGTGGCCTGAGAGGCCCTCCCATCCCTCCGCAGGAGCTCCAAGAACCAGGTGGTGAGAGCATTCCTTTCTTTCTCTTACCTGATCTGGCTAATGTTTAACGAACTATATTGAGCAGGAGTGATTACAGTTTACATCCTTGTCTTTTTGCAGAATCTGTTGTGGTTTTACCTTTTTTAGTTCTCACTGAACATATTTGGGTATTTATGTCCTTTTTTGATTAGATTGGCTAGGGCTTTTCCAGATTCATTTGTTCTTTCAAGGAACCAGATCTTCAATTCTTTGATTTTTTTTGGTATGTTTTAGACTCACTATCATCATTTCTGCTCTGATTTTTATAATGCCGTTATTCACTAGATTTGCATTTGGATGGCTGTCTTTTTTCTAGCATCTTGATGGGCATGTTGTGGTTATGTTTTTGAGCTTGCACTGCTTTTAAGATGTGAGCAATCATTGCTCAAAAATTTCCTCTTAAGACTACATACATTGTGTCCCATAGGTTCTGGTGAGCTGTAGTGGCAATAACATTTGATTCTAAAATTGTAAAGCTTGAAATTCATTTAGTGCAAACTTAAGAGAGGTATGCCTGCTTTTCTCTGTATTTCACTTGCGTGGAATATTGTATCCCATCCATTGATTTACAATCTGTGAGTTTTTTGAATGAAATGTTTTCCGTACACTTTATATTGTTGAATTTTGTTTCCTAGTTCATTCTGCCAATTGATGTCTTTTGTTTGGTGAATTGAGATCTTTCCCATTGAGAGTTATTCCTGAAAGGTATTGACTTGCTACTGTACTCGCATTATTTGGCTGATGCTGATTTCCTTATATTGTTTTCCTCTGCTTAGGTGCTCATCCTGCCAGCTGTATCCATTCTGTTTGACTTATTGGCACTCTTGTTTCATGGTCTTTTTCTAACATATCCTTGAGAATTTTTTTGTAGTGCCAGTTTAGTGGTTATGAATTTCTTAATGTGCTCTTTTTCATAGATGGAATATTTTTCCCATCAATTTTGAAGGAATGTTTTGCAGAACTTATGTATTTGGGTTAGAGATTGTTACCTTTTAGCACTAGAAACACTTCACTTCAAGCCTTCCAGGCCCCTAAGTTTCGAGTTCAGAGGCATGCAAGTATTTTAGTGGTTTCATATTTATAAATGCATCAATTATGTGCTCTAACACTTTTTAAGATTTTGCCCATATGTTGAAATTCTGTTTGTGGAGAATTATTGGGATAATAACCCTTAGTTATTGTGGGTTGATCAGGCCCACAATCTCCCAAATGAGTGGACGGTGAAGGCTTCAATAAATGAGACAATTGAAATGATTTTAGGGCTCTAGGAGGATGTAACTCTCTTACGGTATTTGAGAATTTTTAGGTTAAGACAAAGACTTTTCTGGGAAACCCATATTTATTTGCTTTTTAAACAAAGAAGGAGGATACTCAAGAAAATGCGGGAATCTTGCAGGACCTTGGGAAATATTTTCCCAAGTAGTAAGTTGTGTCAATCAGGAGAACTACCTTATCTTTAGGTTGGTATTTATTGCAGGAGTGTGGAGCCTGCAGCTGCAGTCCCCAAGTTAATTGGAGTTGAAGCCAAACGTTTTCAGCTGCGACCTTATCTTGTCTTTTGAGGCATCACAGCTTCCCAGGCCAATACAGGCCTCAGGGTGACCAGGGACTCACAGAGGTTTATTTACTGTGAGTCAGCTGCCCATCTTCAGACAAGGTGCCTAAGCTTCGGACAACTCACAAGTAAACACGGAAAGCCAGTTGGTTAGTATTAAATCCTGCTCAGAGCGACTTTGTAGTGGTCTCCAACAGAGAATGATGTTATCTAGAGAGGTTCTCTTTTGGTCATGGGGCTTTGTTTTTGCATGCACCTTCTTTATCTGAATGTTCATTTTCTACCAGTATCTGAGAAGTTGTCTATTAGTTTTGTAAAATGTATTTCTGCCATTTATAGCATCCTCTGATTTTTCATGTATCTCATCTCTCTGAGGTCAGCCTTCCTTCATTCTTTTAGCACACATTGGACCAATTTTTCATATTTCTTTGAGGCTTTAAATGTATATTTGAGTATTGCATCATTGAGAGCATCCATATTTTCTGATTCTGAAATTATGTCCTCACCTTGGTTGCTTCTGTTGCCCGTAGTTTCTACATAGTTTTTGATCTCAATTGCTCATTGAAACCTTTTCATGGATTCTGCTTTATTGCTGTACTTTTCATCCATGATTTCTACCATTTCCTTTAGCTCAACTAATTTTTTTTATTTTAAACTAAAAGGAGGAAAATATTAACAGACAGACAACATTTTACAAAATAGCAAAGGAACAGTACAGACAGTACAGA
>NW_004955498.1:5526369-5537278 GCF_000276665.1 Chinchilla lanigera | reverse complement strand
AATGCAATTCCCATTCAACTACCATTAGCATACCTCACAGATCTTGAGAAAACATGCCTCAACTAATTTTTTTTACTGTGTTTTGAGCGTTATTTGATCATGTTTCTTATTCCTTCCATTTTCTGTTCAGTTATGTCTTCTAAGATTATGCCCAAGATTTTTTAGATTGGTTTTCTTGCCTCCTTTGTTGGCCTTGCAGGTGATGTGTGCATGTGTT
Organism: Chinchilla lanigera; assembly: GCF_000276665.1. NCBI lineage: Eukaryota > Metazoa > Chordata > Mammalia > Rodentia > Chinchillidae > Chinchilla > Chinchilla lanigera. The sequence goes on along the minus strand of NW_004955498.1, from coordinate 5,537,061 downwards.
GCTCATGATGGTCTCCATCTCATTCCTTCTCAATTGGCTTTAGGAAAATTGTGAGTTTTGGGTGACATGTGGTTGTCTTGTCTTCTTGCAGTTCTGTTCCTATTTTATTTGTTTTGTTCTGTGCTGATGTTGGTGACACAGTTGAAAGACTTTGTTACTAGCATGGCTATCCCTTTTGTTAGTCTACTTCACAGTGATGTAATTTAGGCAAGGTTGACAGTAGTTCTTTAATGCAATGCTAAAATCCAACCAGTGCTCTTAATTTGAAAGGTGGGTATAGAGGGTGATTGGCTCATCACCAAGTTCTTTGGGCATGTACCATGGTCCTGTTAATATAAAAAGAGAAATCTGTGTTTTGGACTACAGGGAAAACCCATTATTGGCAACATTCATGCAAACCTAGCAATTTCAAGTAAATCATGTACTTGATACAGTCCAAGACAAATTGTACATAAATGTAGTATAGGAACTGATTAGTTAAAAACACTTAACCTTTGAAAAAAAATCCACCATTATAGTATAAATATTAAGAATGCACAGATTTTGACATACAGCTGTTATGTACAAAACTAGACAGGTATAACTCCACTAAAGCTAGCAAGAGCTTAATAGCAATTTTATAGAGTTAAATACCTAAAGATTATTAAAGCTTAATGGTGTTTTTCTTTTTTGTCTTTTTGAGACGGGGTCTCGCTATACAGTTCAGGCTGGCCTTGAGCTTACTTTTTAGCCCAGGATGGTCTCGAACTCGCAATGATCCTCTTGCCTCAGCCTCTCGAGTGCTGGGATTACAGGCGTGTGCCACCACGCCCAGCTTAAAGCTTAATGGTTATACCATTAATGATATAACTAGTTGGGAAAACAATTTTAAAAATTCAAAAAATTTGACACTAGCATATGAGAAAGATGAGAAAAGTAGTTGCACAAATGATACTATCAGTGACTTGTTTGGTCTCTGTAAAATTAGTACATGTAAGAGAAAAAATGAGAATTAAAGTTAGCAGAAACAGAGAGAATAATAGAAATTATACAGATAATAAAATTGTTTAAAAAGTATAAAAGGAAAAATTTAATGGAAAAGAAGGGAAAAAACAAGAAGAACATAAAAAAAAAGAAGAAAAATAAAATAGTTTTGGTGATGCTGAATGAGCAGATTCCCATCTGGACGTGGAATTTGGAGTCTCACAGTCTTGATCTTCTGAGGCCCCCTATGGTGTTCTCAGACTGTGGCTGTGTCCCAGTCATGATGTGCTGCTGCTCACACTGGGAGATGAGGAAGGCAGCCAGCCTGCAGGTCCATGCCGGATGCAGGCAAAGGGGCAAAGGCTCAAATGCACACTGCCAAGACTTTGCAACACAGAAGAACTCAGGCTCAGCCTGGCCTCAGGCTGCTGGTGGCAGTGATGTGTCCTTTACAGCCTAAGTGAAAGCCCTCAGGTTTTCTCTTTCCAGCTTGCTCCCCGTGCAAACCTGTTTCCCGTGGCTGTCACTCAGACAGTCACTGTGGGCAAAAGGCACTGGGAACCCTGAAGTGACTCCATGCCAGTTCTGAGTCCCTGGTTCTAACAGTTGAACCATTGCCCCAATGAGCACCAGGCATGCTCTCTCCAAGGAAGGATAGGCATCACCTGCATTGGGAGAATTACCAGCCTTTACCTTTATAAGGACACTGTGGCAACAGAACCCCACTCGGTCCCTGCAGATCTCAGCAACCTCTGGCCCACTGACCCGGTGCTTCTCCTAGGACCTCCTGCAGTCCCCAGGTCTCCCTCTGGTTCTACATATTCGATCTCCTTTTTCCATAAACTGGGAGCCAGGGAGAAAATCCAGGTGGTTTTGTGCCTTCTTGACTTTGTATTCTGTCTCTTCAACCTCTCTGTCCTTTTCAACTTTCCTTCTCCAAATAGTAGTCTGTCTCTTTAACTTCTCTGTACTTATGAATTTTCCTGTCAGTTCCTTCCTGATTCCCTGAACCTTCTCTACTTGTTTCTTTCTTTTCTTTTTCAAGGGCTGGGGATATAGCTCAGTGGCATAAGTGCTTGCCTGGCAAGCCTGAGGTCATGAGTTCAATTCCTGGTACCAAAAACAAAACAAAGACTGCATCTTTTTCTCAGGTTGTTATTTTTCAGATTTTAATTCTAAAGCTGTTGGAAGCTGAATTCCTCCTTCTCACCACTTCTTCATTTTCCAGCACAGAACATCTAAAGGTAAGCCACGTTCATATAGAGAAGGTCACCCGCATAAGTTGGCTTTCCTTGTTTTCACTGTGATACTCTAGCGCAAGTAACTGAATGTCAGTTGCTGTCATTGATGCTACTAGGTGGGGAAGGGACTCTGGAATGTGAGGACCTTGGTCCAAGAGGTGACCACACGTCAGCAGAGGGAGCTACATATGGCCAGCAGGGGTAAGACCTGAAGAGCTGCCCAGCGCAAGCTGTGGACATTGCCTGAGGTTGATGAGTGTCACATGTCTAGAAACAGCAGACCCCAGAGTGTGTCTGTTCCCTAGGCCAGCTGTGGGAGGACCAAACTGGCATGCAAACCTCTGCCACAGGCACCTTCCAAAGGTGCTGCCCTTGTCCCCTGTGTCTTTCACAGTAGGTCTAAATTTAAAGCAGCATCCCACATCACCAGTGAGGTGTGCACAGGTCCAGGTGTCAGCATTGTTATCCTCATGTGGGGTAACAGGATGGATGTCACCTCACTTCTTTGCGTATCTGCATGATGTCATGGAGATGACGGCATTGCCCTGAGATGGTTTGTTCAGGCTGTCCTTCAGGGAAGCCCATTTGGTCAGCAGACACAAAGAAGTTTCGTGATATTCCCAGAGTCGAGATGAGGACACTAATGTAGGATTTCGGGTATTCCTGATGACCTGAACACAGACATGTGGGTGCTCCACAGATGTTACCTTGCTTCTTTGATTATGCTGGGAAAACTGGGCAGGGCTGTCAGGCTGAGGCTGCTGTCTTAATTCTGCGCCTTTGATCTCAGGAAGCTGCAGGCCTTGGTAGGAGGGAGCTGGAACAAGGAGAGGAGAAAGAATCCCCGTCCTTGTCAGGAGGTTAGGGGAGGGCAAAGTGAAGCCTCTCAGCTCAGCACACACAACACTAGGCTCAGCCTGCCCCTTTGTCACCTGTCTTCAGGCCCAGGGAACACAGGTGGAGTGGATTTCCCTCTCTCCCTCTTTGAATTTCTCACAGAAATAGTTCTGTGGTTTCAAGAATGTGACCTCAGGTTATCTCAGGGGGCACTGCAGAGCTAACCATGTATCACGATAAGCGGGAAGCAGGTGTCCTTTCACAAGACTCTTGGACCCTACTGAAATTTTCCATCTACACCTGTGGCCTCCAGGCAGCTATATCCAGATGTGTGTCCCCTTGTATTTTGTTCCCTCTCAGGAAGGGAGACACTTTTTCTTAGAGTTTGCCTCTGAGCAGGAAGGGAGACCGGAGTCTAAAGGCCCTATTCAAGGGGAATTGAAGGCCTGGAGGGAGCAGAGAGGCAATCATTCACCCAGAACTGTGGGGAACGCGCGGGTCCAGCTCAGCACTCATGTGAATGCTGGGGAGCAGGACTGTGCTTGTGTCTGCAGCCTGAGGGGCCTTCTATGTGTCTTACAGCAGTGCCAGGATCCAAACAGTGAAAGTTTCCTTGGGAAGCTGTGTCCTCAGATCACAAAGCAGAGGAGACCCAGGCAGTGTCAGGATTCCGGTTGAGGTATATGCCCTGCTATGTACTTTTGGTTTCCCCTGCCCCAGAGCATGCGTTCCATAGTCCCCAGGCTCCATATGTGTTACTGTCTTCCGGAGACCCTTGTCCTAGGCAGTTCAACTGCAGCCTGAGGAGCAGCCTCACTTCATGTCCAGGATCACGGTTCAAGGCTATATGAGAACAGAAGCCTGTGAAGTCATAGGGCATCCTCCAAACAGAAGACCCATAATGGGCCTTTGTGTGAGGCAACAAGTATGTGATTTTCAGCGGCTAACACTAACAGTCCCCCTCTCTCTTCCAGGCATCTGAGTCTTCAACATCAAGGTCTTGCTGTCTGCATGGAACATGACAATGCGTCAATTGACTGGGATATTCAGACCCTGGGTTATGTGCCTGAGATGCAAAATAACACAATCTGAAATCTCCCAATGAGTGATAAGTAATTTGACATGCAGTGTAATCTATGCCTTGTCTTGTTAGGTAAATTAGGACATTTTTTGAGACCAGTTTGATTCTTTGGAGGATTTTGAAGTGGTGAGCTATTAGATATGGTCCACAGTACATGTATGAATGGGCATGAGCATATACGTATGGTCAAATCCCAAATACCTGAGAAGCTACAGGTGAGGCAGGGCCATGCTCACCACAGTAGAACACAGGAAACAACTGTGGTCGAATTCCTCTAAAATCTGAAGTCTTGTGAGTAGTCAGGAAGTGCTACTCTGTGGATGTCAGAAAAAAATAACCCTCCTTCTCTCGTCTTTGGTCTGTATCTTTCTCCACAGGAAAGCCATGATATTCAATATGCCGCATGGCACTAGTCCTGACGTTAAGAAAAGAACAGTCATGTACGCTGTTGGAACACCTCTTGGGTTTCCCATTTAGCCATGGATCCAAAGACAGTGGAAAATTGTCAGGCTACTAAAATTGGAGGCTATTTTAAAGGGAAACTCAACCAAGTGCTAATGAGTGAAGAACAAGAGTGCTTCATGGCAATGCCATTGGTAACATATCTAAGCATCAGTCCCAAAGGAGGAGGCATTTGGAAAGATGGGAGAATTTCCTTGCCTATCTCAGCTCAATACCTCCCCCCAGAGTGGAGGAGAGTTTCACCCTAACAGATCAGATGTGCTGCATTTGGGTGAGCCTCTACTTTGTCACCACTTACAGTGATGCTGCAAGTCCTCACTCCCGCACAGCTCGTCTTCCCACATTTTCAGCCACGGGACGATTGCAGATCGCTTGTCCTTAGGAAGGGTCAGTACATGGTCCTGTGCCATGGAAACACTAGCAGTGCCATGGTGTATTCATTGCAGCCATTTTTATAAGTGCTGCTGCGGGATCCCTGGATTAGTCCCCACAGCACGGCCACAGGGCACACAGACCTCTGTGTTAGCTCGCCCAGAAGGTTCAGGCATGCGTGTCCGCTCGCTTTGATGGGAACAAGATGCTTCGGTACCTTGATGTCCCTGGTCAGGAGCCAGCACACAGCTGCCTGCAGGGTTTCTTTCATGCTGCGCACGCTGCGCACGCTGGTCAGGCTCCCGAGCACAGCTGTCAACCCCATGACAGCAGTGATTTCCCCCCAGTGTGGACGGCAGGTGGTGGCCTGTGCTGGCTGGACGTGTCTTTTCCTGTTGCTGTGCCGCCTTTGGCTGCTCTCTCCCTGACCTCTCTTCAGTCTGCCCAGTTGAGAGCACTGCTCGCTCTGTGTCCCCCCACCACCCGCTCAGCCCAGAAAAGACTCGGTGCCGATGGCAACATGCAGCTCTCTCCCCATGAAGATCCCTGGCCCGCATTATGTTCCCAAGTTCCTCCTGTGTGTTTCCAGAGCGCCTGAGGAGGGAGCCCAACAGAACTGTGCCTTGAACACGTTTCTGTGTTCCACCCGAGGCCTGTTGAGCAGACTCAGGTTTAAAATCTGGGCTGAGATGGGGCATTCTGCAGTCAGTGTGTGGATATGAGTCTTGATTTGGACAGGTCTAAGAGTTGCAAACCGCTCATTTCATAGCAGAAATGTGCACATCCTGGGGTACTACTCCTCAAGGGGCCTGGTGGAGCTTTTCCTGAAGCGGTTCTCATGAGAAAGGATAGTGTCCAAATACTGAGCCCTCTATCATAACTGGCTCCTAATGCCCAAGACTAGTCCACTGCTGATCCAGGGTACCCAGAACCTCTGCTGGTTTTGGTATGTGCACAGACCACTTAATTTAATATACTTAGGTTCAATTCCCCCAGGTTACCAAATCAAAGGAGGCCATACATTTCGGCAATAAGGAAAACAATATTATGAAACACCAACTCTGAGGTTACAGAAGGCCTCATTTGCCTGAAACCGACATCTCACTTTGTGAAAATGAGTGAGGTTCTTACCTACTGAGGAAGAGACAGACGGAGGCACAGAGAGGCGGTGCAGACCTCCTCTCCTGCCTTAGCACTTGCAGCAGTTCTCAGCACATCCTTCTCTAAGGCAGGCTCCAGCCTCCTGCCACTTGTGGCATCAACAGTATTCTGTCACTTATTTTGTGCTGAAGAGAGGAGTGATATTCATTAGGAACTCAGCAGAGAGTAACTACTTATTTGTAGAAGGAAAAGTCTAAATTTTATACCTTGATTTTGCATTGCCAGGCGCGGTAGCTCACAGGGCGCTGTAACACAGACCTTGCTCCCTCGGGGTTCTCTGCGCCTGGGCTCTGCGCCCTTTCTAGCTCACGAAGCCTGACCTTTCCCAGTGTGCACAGAAACCAGGCAGGGTTTCCCACACATTTTCACAGGTATCAACAAGGCCCCTCTCCCTTCCTAGTACGTAAGAGCATCGCTGTCTTCTCATGAAGAAGAGAGTCATTCACCCGACAGGACCGTGACTCCTGCCCGTGCCTGCTGGTACCAAAGCAGGAGAACCACCAGCCTGCAGGTCAGGGATGGGAAGGGCCGCTCAGTCCTGCGGCCCTGGTCCTGCACACACAACACCCAGGCTTTCAGAGATCCATCGCTTGCACTGCAAAAGAAGTGCCCTGGTGGTAACTAAAGCACAAATCTTGCTAGGACTCTCATTATTCTCCTGATGGATGTATTCTCCTTGAAAAGTGAACACGCCTAGGCAGCATTGTCCAATATGGGGCTCAGCCACCCTGTGTTGCCATGTGGTACTGAAATGTGCCTCGTGTTACTAAGGAGCTACAACTTTAATTAAATTTTGTATAGCTTTATTCAATGGCAAATAGGTGAACATTAATGAACTGTTCAGGTGGAGAAGTTCAGAATCTAAAGTTGTGGAGCAGCGAGTTCAAATTCCAACTGAAGGCACAGGGAGTGCTAAGAAGTGGGATCACTGCCCATCTCAGCTCAGGGAACCTGTTTTACTTACTGCTAACAGGTGAGGATTGTACATCTAAGTGCATTTAACGGAAGAAGATGACAGTGATCTCTGCAGGTCACCTCTTTCTAATCTGCAACCTATTTGTGCTTTGAAGTAGTTATTCCACTGTTCCAGAGAACCAGATGGGGGGGGTGTGCAGTATGAGACAGATCTCCTATGATCTGCCCACTGATGACCTGCTTTGCTGTATGTGATATTAGGGCTTAGGTGACCATAAAAAATACTCTCAATTCATGAATCCAGATCCCTAGAAGAATTCTGTTAGTGGTGCCAGATAAAGCTTTATAAGCAAGTTAGTCATACACATACTTCACCTGTCCCAATGTCAAATAAAAATAGTCTCTACCCCTCTGGGATATAATTGTCCACACAAGGCTGGGTTGTCTCCGTGAGGAATGGTGTCATGTTGGGGATTCAGCCCTGGTCCTTGTCCCTGGCACGTTAAACCAGTGGCAGCAGCAGTAGCTGGGTAAGCCTTGATGACTGGGACCCCATGCTGGTGACCTCATGTAGAGCGTACCTTCCTTCCACCATGGCTGCTCCACATGTCAGGCCACTGTGTAGCACTGCTGCTGTCAGTGACAGAGGATGCAGATATCAACTGGTCAGCTCAGCCTGTCCTGATAGTTCAGTGTCTCTTGCTCATGTTGCTCTTTGAACATCAAAATGGAGCACAAGGTTCTCTACATTCCGTGCCTTTTTCCATAGCTTCATCTGTATACCTCTTGCCTCAGTTCTGCTTGTCTCAGTGTTATAATATTTTTCATTCTGAATCTCTGAACATCTTTCAAATACATTTCTAATGTCCAAAATTTCATAAATATTTGTTTCTCTAGCCCTTTTCTTATTTCACATAAAAGATATCAAACTTTCATTGTGCCTGTCTTTTCTTAGTGGGAGAAATTCTGCCCAACAAAGGAGTCATTACCCTCCCTTGACTGAAGAGGTGTCAAAATGATAATCTTTTTTCGTCTTCTTACACCCTAACTCCATCCAAATTATCTACCATGGTTTCATATGTTCTGCCAACTGCTCATGGATTGAAGGAATGGTGCACAAGCTGTGAGGCCACTGAGAGTTCTGAAAGCTTCATAATCGGAATGTAGAAGGATGTCTTAGGTCATTGGAAGGGTGCTCCTGAAGAGCACTGGGGGATGCTGGCCTCCTCCTTCCCCTTCCTGCTTACCAGCTGCCATCAGCTGAAGGGCTCTAACTAGGATGTACCCAACCCTAATTTACTGCCTCAGCACAATCACCACAGCTCTGCCTAAAAACTGTGGACTGGAAGCTCAGAAACTCTAAATCAAATTTAACCCTTCTGTCTTATAAATTCATCATCTGATAATGTCATTTGGTTGCAGTTATGGTAAACGATGAAAATAAGATAGGTTTTTGATATGTGTTGCAGGGGAAATTGGATATCTATATGAAGGTAAATGAATCTAGACTCTTACTTGCTAGATCAAATAACATCACCTCAAAGTAGAAAAAACCCTGAAATCATAACAGAAGTGATGGAATCAGTAGAAGAAAATAGATGGGAAATGTTTTGGAGCACTGGCTTTGGGAAAGGGAATTTTGGACAACACCTCCAAAGCAGAGAAAGTAAATGCAAAAGGAATCAAGTGGGCAAATATAGCTAAAGGTAGTTTTAGATCTCCAGGTTTCCACCTTGACTCTCTAAGAATTCATCAGTGACAGTTTAAACATTCTACCCCACTGCTGGCTTCCACCATGCTTCCTGATTCTGCACAGTGTTGAGCTGTGTTTTCACCTCGCTCTCCAGTGTTGAGGTAGGGATACTTGTATGGTGGAGAGGACTAGACCACCAAAGTATGATTTCATGAATCACATATTTTATTCCTATACAGAGAGAATATTTCATGTTTGCACACTGGTTAAAGAGGGAGAATATAAGAAACGTCCCAGGTTTTCTTTTCTGTACAGTCTATTGAAAATGGTATTTAAATAATTTAATTTCCAAGTTTATACCAATTACAGGGAAATATAACTTATATTTGTGTATTGATTCTGTCTTACTAAACTCCCTTATTAGTTCTACAAAAAATTTGAAGTTTCCTTATATTTTTAACATAAATATGTCTTATAAGAAATTAAAATTAAAAATGGGTGACTGAAATTGATACTTCTCAGAAGAATTACAAATGGCCAGTAAAGACATGAAGAAATGTTCGTTGGCTCTGGCTATTAGAGAAATGTAAGTTAAAACTACCCGTGATCCCTTCTTATTCCAGAAGTCTGACTATGATCAACAATCAAATAATAAGTAATGCGAGTGATGATATTGTGGAAAGCAGGATACCACACTTTTTCAGATACCTAAGGAAGCAAGAATGAGCTCTAGATGGGAGACGCAGATTTTTATTTGGCCAGCCTGGCTCAGACAAGCTTGCTCTTCCCAACTTCTGAGCCCGAAGATAGCCTTACTGACTTCTTTATTAAATTTGGGGCAGGAAAACCAGCTCAAATAAAGGCAGTTATTCAACAAGGACAGGGGTGTAACGATTGCAATCAGGTCCTTCTCACTCAGGTAGGGAATCTAACCTAAGAGGAGGGAGGTGGGGATAGGCTACATAAATTAGGAAGTGGAACTGGAGGGGGTAGGAGGAGAAAGAGCAGCTGTAGAAAACTGTTAAACCATCCATTAGCATATCAAAGCATGGCCCAGGCTGGAGGAGGGAGGCGGGAGCGTGCTCCTTGCAGGCTGAAGCTATTGCCCTCCACAGATACAGAGAATCATGCTTTAAAATACACTAAATTCTTACTTAAAGATATGTGGGAAAAGAAATATTTCTACATTGTTGGTGGAAATGTAAACTAGCACAATCAGAATGGAAATCTTTATGGAGATGCCTCAAAAAATAAAAAATACAACTTGCATTGGACTTAGCTATTCCCCTTTTAGCTGTCTTTGACAAAAAGTTAGGAGACATTATGTTATTGTGATATATCCGTACGAAATTTTATAGCATCAGAACTCATAACAACAAAATCTTGAAAGCATCCTATGGCCTACATGTTCATCAACACGTGTGTGGATATATTTGGCATTTATAAGCAATGGAGTAGTACTCTGAAATATGGAAAGATACATCGCTTTCCTTTTTATTTTAAATAGAAAAAAGATAAACAATGAAACCGAGTTTCAAAACAGGTTAGTAGAATGGTTACAATCCTTGATACATCGCATGCTGTTCTATTGTTTTCTTCATAGTAGCTAATCAGAGTGCCAGATTAGGCCTGATATCTCATATGAACAATATTAGCACAAAACGTTCTTTCACAGTAAAAAGAGAAACTATCTGTATAACTATCTTACCTACCTTGTGTATACATATTTTTTTATTTTTCCCTTTCTTCCTTTCCCGTTCCCCATCACAGTTTGTCTTTTCTTTTGAACAGTTTCATTCCACTTCAAAATATGCATTGCACATTTTAAATTCTAATTTCTTGTTCAGTTTTTGATGCTAGTGAAACAATACAATGTTTACACATAGGACTCTGATTTATTTTACTTATGGCTATGATCTCAAGTTTATGTATAAAAGTCTCCAGTTTATCCTCAATAGCTGAGTAGT
>NW_004955498.1:5513987-5519609 GCF_000276665.1 Chinchilla lanigera | reverse complement strand
TCCATTTACATCTCTTGATTGGCCAATGATGTTGAACATTTTTCATGTATTTATTTTTCATTAGTATTTCTTCATCTGAAAAGTATGTATTCATCTCAGATGCTCATTTTTGTATTGGGTCTTTGAATTTGGGGTTGTCTGCTTTTATCCAATTTTTTATATGTTCTAGATGGAAGTCCTTTGTCTGTGGGACAACTGATTATCATTTTTTCCTATTCTGTGGTTGTGTTTGCACTCTGTTCGTGATTTCCTTTGTTGTGCAAAAGCTTTTAAATAAGGTGATATCCCATTTGTTGATTCTTTGTAATATTTCCATCACAGTCTGTGTTTTGTTAGTGAAGTCTTTGCTTACACTTATGTCTTTGAGATTTCTACCTATTTTCTCTTCCAGTAAATTTGGTGTTTCTATTGTAATATTTATATCTTTGATCCATTTTGACTTTAGTTTAATGCATGGTGATAAACATGGGTCTAGTTTCAGTCTTCAGCCTGTGGAGAGCCAGTATTCCCAGCACTGTTTATCAAAGAGATTATTTTTCTTTCAGTGAACATGTTTGGGTCCTTTGTCAAAGATAAGGTTGCTTAGTGTGTTTGGGGATGCGTCTACACCTTCTATTCTGTTTCATTGATCTCAGGCCTGGATTTTTTTGTTTTTGGACAATACCTTGCTGTTTTTTATCACTGTAGTTTTGTAATATAATTTTAGGTGTGGGATTGTGATGACTTCTGAATTTCCTTTATTTCCCAGAATTGCTTTTGCAATTGTAAGTCTTTTCTGGTTCCAAATGAATTTTAGGAATGTTTTCTCTAGAGCTGTGCAATATGTTAATGGCATTTTCATTGGGGTTATATTAAATCTGTATAGAAATTTTTGGAGGATGGCCATTTTCAATATATTGGTTCTTCATATTCAAGATCAAGGGATATAGTTCCATTTTCTGATATCATCTTTAATCTCCTTTTTAAGGGTAATATAATTTTCAATGCATGGGATGTTTACATCCTTTGTTAGATTGATTCCTAAGTACACTTCTTTTTTTTGGATGTTATCATGAATGTTATGCTTTTCCTAATTTCTTTCTATGTGAGTTTGTAACTTGCATACAAGAATGCTATTGACTTTTGAGTGTTGACTTTGTATCTCATTAGATTAGTATACTAAGTCTATGATTTTTTTTTGGAGTTTTTGGTGTCTTCTCTGTAGGGTATCATGTCATCTGCAAATAATGATAGTTACTCCTTTTATTTTTATCTACTGTCTAATTGCTTTGGCTTATGTTTCCAGAACTATATTGAATAGGAGTGATGTCAGTGGTCATCCTTGTCTTGTTCATGATTTTAGAGTGAAAGCTTTCAGCTTATGACCATTTAATATGTTATTAGCTGTTGGTTTGTCATAGATGGTTTTTATAAGACTGAGGTAAAGACCATCTATTCCAATGTTCTCTAGGTTTTTTTTTTTTTATCATGAATGGGTGTTGGACTTTGTCAAATACTTTTTCTACATCTATTGAGATGATCATGTGATTTCTGTCTTTGATATTGTTAATATGGTGTAATACATTTGATTTGCATATGTTGAACCATCTCCGCATCCCAAGAATGAATCATATTTGCTCCTGATGTATACTTTTCTTCATTCAATCAGCTGCATACACTTTTGATGAAGTTTTTAATATCTTGTATTTCTGTTTGTATCTGTTTCTTTGATTCCATTTTTTGTCTATGTTTGGCATGGTTTCCACCATTTTCCTGATAGGAAATCAACAATGGCTGCTGTATTACTTCTTGTTATCTTCAAAGTAGGTGCTCAGATTACCAAATATAGGTATGTAAGATTGAACAAACAATTAAACATTAACTATTCCTTTCAATAAACCAATAGAAATTAGTAGTACAATTATCTTAGCTATCCTGTGTATGTATATATATAATCAGAATCATTTTTTATTACATTTTATTTTTTGTTCTCTTGAAGATAATTCTTTCTTTCTTTCTTTCTTTCTTTCTTTCTTTCTTTCTTTCTTTCTTTCTTTCTTTCTTTCATCCTTTCCTTCATCACAGTTGTTCTTTCCAATTGAGCAGTTTCTTTTCCTTTCAGAATATCTATTGTACCTTTCAGTTTTATTTACTCTTTCAGGTTCTTAATCTATGGAGACTATATGGTGTTTACATATGAGGGTCTGATTTATTTCATTTATAAGTATGGTCCTTGGTTGCATCCATTTACCTATAAAAGCATCAAGATTATATTTCTTTATAACTGAGTAATACTCCATTGTTTAAAACTACCACATTTCTCTTATCTTCTCCTCAGCTGATGGGCATTTGTGTTGTTTCCAAGATTTTGCTATGACAAAATGTGGTGCTCTAGACATGGTTGCACATGTACCACTATGGTATGATGTTTTTAAATCTTCTGGGAAAATACCAAGAAGAGGAATGGCTGGTTTAAATGGGACCCCCAGTCCTATTTTCTTGAGGAATCTCCAGACTGATTTCCAAAGTGGTTACACCAGTGTGCATTGCCAGCTAGAGTGGAGAAGGGTTCTTTTTTACCCACAGCCCCTCCAGCACTCACTGTTAGTGGATTACTTGATGGTAGCCAATGCAATCCCAATTAAAATACCATTAGTATACCGCACAGAACTAGAGAAAATACTCCTAAAATAATACTAAAAAGCTACTGTGATAAAATCAGCATGGTACAAACCTGAGGAACAGATTAGAAGGTGTGGACACAACTACAAATATACTTAACCACCTTCTCTTTCACAAAGGCAATAAATGTTGCTAGAACAACTGGCTCTCTACACGCTGAAGCCTAAAATTAGACCCATGTCTATCATCGTGCACTAAACTAACATCAAAATGGATCTAAGATTTAAATATTAAAGCAGAAACACTAAATCTACTGGAAGAGAAAGTAGTTGAAAATCTTGAAGACATAAGGGTAGGAACAGTCTTCATGAACAAAACCCAAACTTCATGGAAAACACTTCAAAGTATCAACTCAGATCTCATCCTATTAAAAAGCTGTTGTACTTCAAAAGAAATCATAAATAGAGTGAAAAGCCATCCCACAGAGTGGTAAATCATTTTATCTAACTGTCTCTCAGACAAAGGACTTATATGTAGAACATATAAAGAAATGAAAAAACTCAGGACCCCCAAATTCAAATACTCAGTCCAAAAATGGGCACTGAGATAAATACACACTTCTCAGATGAAGAAATGCAAATGGAAAATAAATACATGAAAAAATGTTCAACATCATTGGTCATTCGAGAGATGCAAATTAAAACAACACTGAAATTTCATCTCACCCCAGCAAGAATTGATAGTCAATTTTTTTTAGCACTTTGGAGATTACTTTTCTATGGCCTCTTCCATTTATTTTTTTCACTTCTGCTGCTGTCATTTCAGAGTGTTCCATTTATTGGTTTTTGAATACCTCTATCTCTTTGTGCTCTGGACTTGTCCTGGGTGGGCTGGGCATTTGGGACTGTAGTTTGCTTTTTTGTCTTGTCATTTTCTATTTTCTTTTTTCTCTGTGATGATGCTTTTAGATTTATAATGTTAGATAGCCCTATCAGTGATGTTGAGAGTTTCCTAGGAGGTGTCTGTTCCTCAAGATGTCTTCTTTGGCCAGCACCACTGCCATTCTCTAGCCAGTATCACTTTTCTCCCCTACGTCACTGTACTCCTCTGGCCAGCACCGCTGTATTCCTCTCTATGGCAAGCTGTTCTGGGCCAATTGAGCAAGCACAGAGCATAGACTCACACTCTTTTTGGTAGCACCAACATCCTGGGGACAATGGAGGATGTGCAGATAGCAGAACTCTGGTACACTCACTTTCACCGCCTGCCTAGGGCAATGGAGGAAGTGCAGAGCGTGGACTTACACTCCTCTTGGCTCCTCCCCGTTGCACTACCTCCCATGAACAGTGGAGGGAGCACAGAGTGCAGATTCACATTCCAGTCATCAACACCACAGTGCAAAGGGAATAGAGAAAATGCAGAGTGTAGGATCACTCTCCACTTGTGGGCACTGCTGTCCTGGGGACAATGGATGAAGGGCAGAACATGGACTTATACTCCACTCACTGACACCATATGTCTGTAGGAAGTATACCTAGGGCACTTTTCTAGGAAAATTGGTGCAATTTAACACCTTAAGTGAAGTAAATCAAACTCAAAATCATTAATTTTCTCAGGGTTTCTTGAAAGGGAAAATGAAGAAAAGGAGAATGTAAAGAAAGATACACAAGCAAAGCTTTTGTAAATTGGGACATAGAAGGAGTGAAAGGAGGAAAGGGGAATGGGAAAAATGAATTAAGATTGTTATGTACAGGTACAAACTCCTGATGGTGAATGTGATAACTACATATGTACTAATTAATAAATAAACTTAAGAAACACAAAGAAGAAATAATTTAAAAAATAAAAGAAAATAAACACAGTAGAAAACATGAATATAGATCTTTTGCAAATGGGAAAGTGATCTATGGACAGAGAGAGGTGGGAATAATTAGAGGAGAGTGTGTAGTAAAAAGTAAGGTAGGTTATGCACATGCACCAAATCCCCAGGATGGATGTAAACATGATGTTCCACACATACTTAATTGCAAAATATTTAAAAATGTAAAAATAAATTGCTCACCTCCAATTTGATTCGTCTTTGATTCACAGGATTTAGGAAAATACATAATGTGAAATAGTGTGATAAGGGTGGATCCCTACTCCCATCCAGCTGCTGTCCTTGTGTTAGCACAGGAGGAGACAATCAATCTCAATTTTCTCTCTCTTTTCATTCCTCCCTACCTATCTTGCCACCACCACCACATACACACAGAGAAGAGGCCATGGATAGACTCACCAAGAAGGTCGTCATCAACCAGGCACAAAAAAATCACTTCTCTTATCCCAGAGAAGTTTTTCAAGCGGGCAGGTCACATACTCTAACGTTACCTGGGCAATTGAGCACTATGCCATCACAAAATTTTAAAAAAAGCATTCTGGATGCACTCTGGTACAGTGCTGTACTAGCATGTGGGGGACCATGGGCACAATGCTCAGCACTGCAAGGGAAACACACGAAGGTGATCATTAGCAATCAACGAATAGAGATCTCCCCCAAACATAAGGCTTTTTCTGCTATTTTCATATGGATGCAGTAACAGCTTGCATTATGCACAGATATATTTGTTTTTCTTGCCTCCCATTGGGGTGGAATTAGTTGTGGGAGCACTCACAGAGGAATTCACAGCACTTTTATAGCAGGTGGAAGGACTAGACAGAAGATCACACAGAAGAGTAGGGGAGCAGAATGAGATATCGAGTTCCAGCACACATCTGAGAGCCCTGCACTCAACGACAGCAGGATCCGTACATGCCTGATGTGCACACAGACCTTCCAGCAGGACATACCACACAGTGCACCGCTTAACACCCTCAATAAACTGAAGAGGTTTTATCCATCCAGGATTCACATGTGGTATGTTCCCTGAGCAAAAGACCATGAAATTAGATGTTAATAACAAAGAAATTGGGGGAGTTTGCAAAATAAAGAGAAGGGAAAGCCAGAATTCTCATGCACACATGTGATTTCTAGGCCCGCTG